>NW_022196898.1:86648223-86743899 GCF_008632895.1 Mastomys coucha
TGTAATTGCTATATTGACTGGAATGATAGAAAACTGTAGAACATTTACATGTATTTATTGATCATATAAACATCTTTAATTTCTCTTTTACTTAATGAATGCTTTAAAAAGTCTATTGTTAGTTCTTCTCTAAGACTCTGGAAGAATCTAGTAGTGCATTTGTTTGGACTTCAGATTTTTTTTTAAGTTGGGAAACTCTTGGTGCTTCAGTTTCACTGAGTGTAACATATTTGTTGGAAATAGACATATCTGATGTTCTCGGATATAACTGGAAATATTTTAAGATTTTCTTTGTTTGCTGTAATGTTGGGTTCAAGTCTGTCACTTATAGTCTACTGTCATGAAGTATGTTTCCTTTGTTCCCAGTTTTTCAGTTTTTTAAAAATTATTTTTATCATTGTACTGCTTAGTTAGGGTTTCTTTTTGTCATTTTGACACAAACTGGGTTTATTTCTAGAACTACAGCATTTTTGCTAAAGGAACAGACAGTTTTATAGGAAGAATATGTAAGGGATTTGGCTTTTTAGTAAATTAATGTTAACCATAAAATGAGTAAAGGTCATTTATCAGGCTATTACCCACTATGTGTCAAATTCTGAAATACTAAATAAAAATATGAAGTTCTGAAGTAAAAACAGTGATGTCTATAAAGATGAGAATATAAGCCTTTATCCCTTTTGTATAAACATAGAAGGTTGCAATTATTTATTCAGTTTAAATGAGTAAGTTGAATAAGTTAGATTAAATTAGAAATAGCACTTCACAGAGAATAATTAATTGTAAATTAAAATTGTAGATTACCTGCCTCTTCTAGTCTATTAATTTGCATCTTCAGTGCATGTGAGGGAATATCACATTAAAAGAGTATTGATCATTTTTCTTAGGAAACATATCAGTTCAGAATTGCACAAATTAAGTTAAAGTTTTAGCTAATATGCTTTATGTACTAATAATTAAGTGTTAACAAATAATGCTATATAATTGAATATGTAAATTATAATTTCATATTATTGAGATTACAATATACTCATAACACTGAAATGTAATTGATTCTAAATATGACATTTGAATACAGCTAAAATTCTTCCATATATATATATGTATTTTAATTATAGCATAATTACCTATTTTAACCCTCTACTTACTCCTTCCAAACTCTCTTATACACCATTACTTGCTCTCTATCAAATTCATGGCTTCATTTTTCAAATAATTGTTTTTAAATGCATATGTATATGTGAATCTACATATTTTCCTAAATATCTAAGTACAACCTGCCTGTTCTGTTTAATGTTACTTGTATGTGCCTTTTCAGGGCCGATCAGATGTTATTGGATAACCAATGTGTGTACTCTTTCCTGGGAACTACGATTTCTCTGGCTCTCAGTGTTCCTTAGTTGTGTATAGTTCTTAGTGTGTCGATGAGGCCCCCTGGCTTTCCGCTGTGCACACTAGAGTGCCTCCTGTTGTTGCCACAGTTCAGATCATGTCAAGGCCGCAAATGCTGGCACAGCATGATGGGTATAGATCGCTTCTCACATTCATAGGAGACACAGTCTCATAATGACCTCCCTTATATATTTAACTAATGTTTTCAGATGTTATACTTAACTAGAGACTTTAGAATCAACTGTTTCCATTGTAGGACTCATTGGATTTAAGTTTTTTACTTCTAAATCCTCTGTAAAACAGTTTTAGTTTTGAATATTTGTCTGCTTTTACTGATGGAGCAACATTGCCAAGCTTTATTGCAAATTTATTGGTTCTAGTGGTATTTACATTGATAGAATAAGGTATATACCCTTTACCTCTTTGTTTCAGTGTGCTTTTTTGGAATTTACAGGTTGGAAGAATGCAAGATGAATTACCTAACTTGACGAACCAATATGCTGCTTTCCTGTCGAAAACAGAAAGAATGCAAACAGTACGAAAAATGGTAAGGAGACGCCTATAATCAAACTTCCTTGTAGCTTTAGAAACGGAGCAGACTAAGCAATGTACAAATTATACTGCAGTGTCAGATAGGGACCTCGGTAAACTGCAGTAATGTCTTTGACTAGCTTAATTCTTTCACATTTAGCAAAAGGACACATTACTGTAAGAGACCATGTTACATGGAACTTGTAGAGTCAGAGAACATTATTACCAGGACATACATGAAAGCTAAACTTAATGTGCTGAATTTGAAATAGAAAGTGTACTTTAGATCCAACACAGTTTTCTTATAATGAATTTCCCCTTTTATTTCCTTTTAATTAATTTTTGAAATCTAAGACTCACCAGTGATTCTTCAGTTCCATTAGCTAGTTTTAAAAACTGTGTTCATTTGAATTTTTCCAACAATTGCCAATCTTATAGGTAGCTCATACTAGGTAAATGGAAGAAGCCAAGCAAGTAAAACTTAGAAATGAAGTTGAATGTTTTGTTCAAATTGAATTTTTAAAAAACTTCTCAAAATAAAATCGTTTTAAAAAGTTAGATCAATTGATAATGTTACCATGGTCTGAGTGTTTGTGTGTGTATGAACTCATATGCTGACATCTGAGTACCCAAAATGACATCACTGAATGAGACTTGCTGGGAAATAATGATGTCAGCAGGGCAAGAGCCCCTTGGCCCTTCTAGGATATCACAGCAAGAGAAGCTGCTGCTGGGGTGGAGAAACAAGCACATGCCAGCTGGGGAATCTGTCTGTGCCTTCATCTTGTCCTTTCTAGCAGGAGAACAGGAAAAATAAATTTCTGTAGCTTAGAGTATTTTTTTTTTTTTTTTTTGCAGTTCAAACTTAAGACAATGGTTACAATGTATGTGTATAAGGCATCAGTTTAGCTTATATGTATGTTTTACATTTCATTTCATTCCCTCCTTTCCTTCCTTTTCCTTCCTTCCTCCTTCCCTTCCTTCTTCCTTCCTCCCTCCCTTCCATCCTTCTTCCTTCCTTCCTTCTTTCCTTGTGTGCGCGTGTGTGCCTGTATGTGTGCGTGCACCTGTGTGCATAGATCAGAGAACAATTAGTGGGAAATGGTTCCCTCTTTCCATCCTGTGGGTTCTGGGAAACTGAAGTCAGTCTCCTCTCTAGTCCCTTTGCATTGTCCTTTTAGGTGTTAAACACTTATTAGTAAGATGTAAATGTAAAAGAAAGTACTCTAGTCAACAAAAACACTGAAATCCATTCTATTAAGGATAATAGCATGGAATAATGCATACAAGAAAAAATACGAATTACTACTTTCAAAATAGACTTGAAATAACCTCTCAGATGTCTGAAACAGTGGAATTCATATGAAAAACAGTGGAATTCATATGAAAATTTCACTTTAAAATAAAAATATTAGAATTCTCTCTCTTCCCCTCCCACACACACACAAAGCAGGTGATAGGATATTTTAAGTTTTTAAGTATTTTAAGACGAATGTAAAAATATTGCCCAGACTTTGAATTCAAGGATAGTTTGTATGTATACATTGCTTTCTTTTCTATAAATTCTCATTGAAATATTTGCTATTTAAATGAAACAAACATTAGTTGAATTTAAATAAAAGGCAGTTATCAATATTATAAAAGCAGAATACAAGAGATGATAGGAAAATGCAACCCAAGGCCAGCAGAGTTAGGAGTTTTTAATATGAGGACTGCACAAAATGCCTGGAGCTTGGCTTTCAGGGCCTGTACTCTTGGCACATTCTTAGTCATGTCCAGATGAACATAAACTAAAAAAAAGACTGACAGCTTGCAGGATGGAATGTACCCAGGCTGTTCACTAGGAGATGGGCAGCACCTGAGGACAGGGATGCTCCACAGCATTAGTAAAGCTAAGAGCCCAGAGAGGCTAGAGAGAGGCATTGGCTCATGTGTGGGAGCAAATAATCTTGGATATAGAATTCTCCCTGTACTCAAAATTTCGATGAAGTGAATGAAGAATATGCTTTTCTAGCTAGAGCCTAGTATATTTAGGACCTTTGTATGCCCATGGATAGAGCTGACCTAGTAAGAATTAACAAAAGAGGCCAAAGGAAACCAAAGAAGGGTGATGTGGACACTCCCTGCAAAAAAATGAAGAAAAGTGAAAAAAAAATTCAAGACTATACCTCAGCTGGCACATGAGCTATTCTCTGGAGGCAGGGGCTTGAAGATGCATTCCACTTACTGTTCTTTGTGTTTAGTTACATTACTTGGTTATATCCAGAACAATAAATAAACCGGCCTATTACTCATTAGAGGACCCAATGCTAGGGCCAATAAGTGGGAGAGGGTTGGGTGGCAAGCAGGGGGAGGGGAGAGGCAACTGGGGTTTGTTCTTGTTGGTTTTTTTTTTTTTTGAGGGGAAACTGGGAAAGGAGAAATCAGATGACATGTAAATAAAGAAAATATCTAATAAAAAAAGAATAAAAAAAACTCCAGAATTCAAACATTAGGATCCTAAGTTCTAGTACTGAAAATAATAAAACCAAGTGGTTGAGAGTCAGAATATAAAGACATTTTCCATTTCTTAGTGCAGTTGATGGATGTAGGAAGTGGACCAACTACTGTTAGACATTACGTGTAACTATTAATGAAGAGAATAAACAAACAAAACCCCACATAGTAACAAGTCCTCAAAGACTCAATTACCATTAAAAGGAGCTAGTTGTTAGAAAGGAGCCAGGGGGAAGAGAATGGAGGCATATGTTAATATTCAGCTTAGACTCTATGTGTGATTTGAATTTTATTTATGAAGTGAATAAATTTTAAAATAGCTGTATAAATTGTACTCAAGAGGTCGAATCTACATTTAGATCAGCATTGCGATACACTGAGTCTCAGCTGACTCCTCTGAAAACAAAAATTATGAAGAAAGTCGGAACAGACCAATATTTCTGAAATCTTTCAAGGGGTGAAATGAAAGCAGAGTGAGTGGCTAAAGGCTAAATTCAGGAGGATGGGGAACGACAGAGCCGAGGCGGGCCTTCACCTCAGGCTCCTGTCCAGTGATGTGAGCTTCAGGTTTAAGTTGATAGGCTTAGAAATCTCCTTGGGATAAAGTGGACTCTTAGACACCCTTGATGGAAAATCCCAAAGGAAATTCATTAATACATTAAGACTCTAATGCAGTTTCAGGAGGAAACTGCCCATATTTCTACATTTCCTGCCCACTCAAGGATTTAAAGGACAACTTCTTGTCTTGAGTCTTTTGGTCTTCCTCCTATGATAGAAGAACTTCCCTGGGAATGTGTCATATTTCATGTATTAAATAAGATGAATTATTCAAAACATGAAATAACTGTCTTTCATGACATTAATGAAATTGAGTTTATTAGTATAAACAGGAGCTAATACTTACTTAGTAGTTAATTTATGCTATACATTATTGTCATCTGAAATAACTCATTTGGCTATCATAATTATGGTCACCTTTTAACTGAGAGAAATTAAGGGAGAGTTTAAAGTTTGAGAGAGAGCCCAAATGTAAACAGACAGTTCAACAACAGTGGCAGCTGTGATGTTATTCTCCTATGGCTTAAAATTAATTTTCACCAAAATTATTACAGCGTGTGTGATTTCTATGCTGTTCAAGAAGAACTGTCTGAGTCTGGGCATCTCAGGGTTACAGGGACACAGGATTCTCACTTGCTGTTTAGTGGCAATGGACAGAAGTCAAGCGCCAGCCATACTGCTGGAGTTAACTTTACTCTAGTTGTTGAGAGAGTGTAATGTAGGTGGTGAGTGTGGCTTCAGCAAGGAGTTCATTGGAATTGTCCTACATACTTTCTTAGGTCAACTTATAGCTCAGAAAGGTACACCATTTGGGAATAGCTGATATCAAACTTACAAAATTCATAGTTTTTTAAAGTGAAAAACTTTGGAATTCATTAAAGTTACTTCATGAAAAAAAATTACTATACTTAAAAGTCTTTCCATTTTATTCCATATTCTTTCTTTATGGACATGTTTCTATGAGCAGGGTATGTCATGGCACACCTGTAAAGGTCAGAGACTCTTTGCAGCGGGCTTTTCTCCTTCCAACATGAGGTTTCTGGGAGTTGAATTTCAATTTTCAGGCTTGGCAGCAAACATCTTCACCCACTATGATGGTTACTATCATGTCACCTAGACACACACTACAGTTATCCAAGAGAAGGGTAGCCAAACTCAGTAGTGGAAGCATCACCAAGGTGGTCCACGAAGGGGCCAAGAGAGGTCATTGATGCAGGTACTGACTCAGTAGCAGTTGAAGGACCAGGATGAAGGGGTAGTGCGGAGACTTGGCAACGTGCAGAGAGTTCAGGAGAGCTATTGTTAAAAGTTTAGCCTAGTTGCAGCAGAAGATCCTAGCATTTTGCAGATGCCAGTATCATGTGACTACCACCAAGAACAGAAACAGCAAGTGCCCATCTGAAGCTTAGGACATGGTCTGTGTGTGCTGCAGAGGGCAGAGCTGGATAAGGGACCCAGAGCCATCTGAATCTTAGAACCTGGTCTGTGTGTGCTGCAGAGGGCAGAGCTGGAGAAGGGACCCAGAGCCATCTGAAGCTTAGGACCTGGTCTGTGTGTGCTGCAGAGGGCAGAGCTGGAGAAGGGACCCAGACCTTAGGGAGGAGCCCAGAAGGCCTTGAGTGAGTCTCAGACATTGGGTATTATCATACTCTTGAAATTTGATTTTGCTTTGTTCAGATTGTGCCTATGTCCTGGTTCTTTTGTCTTGAGGTAAGAAAATATTTAGTATATTTTTGATTTTACAGGATTCCACAGTTAAGAGACTTTAAACTGTTTTTAAAATAAGAGATTTTGTGGTTTTACAGAGAATTTGGATTTTAAGAGACTTTAAAATTTTTTTTTCATTTTAGTTTTATTTATTCCTTTTACATACCTCTCACTGCCCCTCCTAACCACCCGCTCCAACAATCCTTCCTCCTCTCCCTCCCCTTGTCCTCTGAGAGGGTGGAGGCCCCCATAGATATACCCACACCCTGACATATCAAGTCAATGCAGGGCTAGATGCATCCCTCTCACACTGGGACCAGACAAGACAGCCCAACAAGAAGAGCATCTCCTTCCACAGACAGAAGCTTTTGGGATAGCCTCTGCTCCAACTGGAGTTGGACCCTCATGAAGACTGAACTGTACATCTGCTACATGTGTTCAGGAAGGCCTAGGTCCAGCTGTGTATGTTGGTTCTTCAGTCTCTGATACCCTAATGGTCCAGACTAGCTGACTCTGCTGGTGGTCCTGTGGAGCTCCCATCTTCTTGAGGGCCCTCAAACCTTCCTCCATGCTCCATCCGCTGTTTGGCTGTGTGTCTAAAGGGAAAACTTTTAAGGTGTTTGATTTATAAGGCTGAGGCACTTTTTAAGTTTGTATTTTTTTTTCTTGGTTTTTTGAGACAGGGTTTCTCTGTATAGCCCTGGCTGTCCTGGAACTCACTCTGTAGACCAGGCTGGCCTCGAACTCAGAAATCCACCTGCCTCTGCCTCCCAAGTGCTGGGATTAAAGGCGTGCGCCACCACCAACCGGCAAGTTTGTATTTTTTAATTTGTTTATACTACGATGCCTTTGTTAATATGTAATCCTGGAGATATACAAGAAAGGAAAGATTGCGGCTTAACAACAGTGCATTTGTGTGGCAAGTGGACACTGTGACTTGTGCTGGCTACTTCCATGTCAGCTAGATCCAGGGATAGTCAGAGGGAACTTGGGTTGAGAAGGTGCTTCTGGAAGAGTTGGTTGTAGGCCAGCCTGTAGGGCATTTTCTTAATTATTCAGCGACTTGTCATGGTGTTTGATCACAGCAATGATAACCCTGACTAAGACACAAATTGTGGAGTCTTGCTGGTGTAATCACTTGATAAACACTTGTAATATGAAAACAATGTAAGGAAATAGTGAAAACACTTTTCTTTTGTATATTAATTTGTGTCACTTTGAGTATTAGATATTCTGAATACCATCTGTTCAGGCTCAGGAGTATAAACACCAATGACAGTTTGTATATTTATCTTTCCAAGAAGTTATGCAAGCATGAATATATTTCTTGAAACATTCTTAGAGTTTTATTTTCAGCCAAATTACTACTTACAGAAAACCATTGTGGAGTTGAATACATCCTGTATAGTGTTTTGTTTGATACACACAATGATGCAAGAGGTTATAAGGCTTCATGAGTGATGATTTCCTCCAATATAAGCTACTGCCCACTGAGCTTAAGACACACAGTCATTCACAGAACCAGCCACTAATGCTTTCAATACATGTTTAGCCTCTTTCGACTTACATGTTTCTCACTTTGGATGATAGGAACGTATGCTAAAATGAATTAATCACATATATGCATACTTATAATAAATGTACTTATATGTCAGAAAGTTTTGAAAACAAAATTATGGATTAAAAATAAAATTTTATTAATCCAGGTGTACCTTCCTTGTAGGCACATGAGTTTAGGCAACTTTGTAAATCTGTTTCCTCAGAGATCATATTGTGGTAAGAATTAAGTGGATTCTTTTCCTGTTATTCATAGTGAAAGCTAGTTAACTATAAAAATTGTAAATGGTAGGCTTTTGGTTCAGAACTAAGTCAGTACCCATGCCTATGCTTTCTTCTTTATTTTTATTAAATTTATTTTATTTACTCACTTCACATCCCAATATCAGCCCCTACCTCTGATAACTGATTTATTTCCCCTTCAGAGAAAGATTCTAGCCTCCTCCCTTGGGCCCTCCTTGTCATTTGGCTTCTTTAGGCCTGTGGATTATAGCATGGTTACCGTGTATTCTATGGCTAATAGCATGGTTATCATGTATTCTATGGCTAATAGCGTGGTCACCGTGTATTCTATGGCTAATAGCGTGGTTACCGTGTATTCTATGGCCAATAGCGTGGTTGCCGTGTATTCTATGGCCAATAGCGTGGTTACCGTGTATTCTATGGCTAATAGCGTGGTTACCGTGTATTCTATGGCTAATAGCGTGGTTACCGTGTATTCTATGGCTAATAGCATGGTTACCATGTATTCTATGGCTAATAGCGTGGTTACCCTGTATTCTATGGCTAATGTCCACTTACAAGTGAGTGATACTGAGCATGTTCTTTTGAGTCTGGGTTACCTCACTCAGGATGATATTTTCTAGTTCCGACCATTTGCCTGCAAAATTCATGATGTCCTTGTTTTTAATAGCTGAGTAGTACTCCATTGTGTAAATGTACCACATTTTCTTTATCCATTCTTCAGATGTATCTGGGTTGTTTCCAGTTTCTGGCTATTACAAATAAACCTCCTACGAATGTAGTTGAGAAACTGTCCTTGTGAGATCGTTGAGCATCTTTTGGGTGTATGCCCAGGAATGGTATAGTTGGGTCTTGACGTAGAACATTCCTAATTTTCTGAGACACCACCAAATTGATTTCCAGAGTTGTTGTACAAGTTTATACTCCCACCAGTAATGGGAGGAGTGTTCCCCTTTTTCTACATCCTCACCAGCATGTGGTATCACCTGAGGGATTTTTATCTTAGCCATACTACTGATGTGTGTAAGGTAGAATCTCAAGGTCATTTGATTTGCATTTATTTCCATGATGACTAAGGACATTGAACATTTCTTTAAGTGTTTCTCAGCCATTAGAGATCCCGCTATTGAGAATTCTCAGTTTATCTCTGTGCCCTATTTTTTTTAAATTTTCTTATTTATTATTAGATATTTTCTTGATTTACATGTCATACGATATCTTCTTTCCCAGTTCCCCCCCAAAAAAGGGAAAAAAAATAAAAACAAAACAAAACAAAAACAAACCCCTGTTCCCTCCCCTCCCCCCCACTCACCACTCCACCCTCTGTTTGCTGGCCCTGCCATTCCCCTACACTGGGGCATAGAACCTTCACAGGGCCAAGGGCAATCCTTTACTATACATATACTGTTGGAGCTATTAGTCCCACCATGTATACTCTTTGGTTGGTGGTTTAGTCCCCGGGAGGTCTGAGGGTACTAGCTAGTTCATATTGTTGTTCGTCCTAAGGGGCTGCAAACCCTTCAACTTCTTGGGTCCTTTCTCTAGCTCGTTCATTGGGGACCCTGTACTCAGTCCGATGGATGTCTGTGAGCCTCTACTTCTGTATTAGTCGGGAACCTTCAGAGCCTCTCAGGAGTCAGGTATATCAGGCTCCTGTCAGCCAGCACTTGCTGGCATCCACAATAGTATCTGCATTTGATGACTGAATATGAGAAGGATCCCCAGGTGGAGCAGTCTCTGGATTGTCCTTCCTTCAGTCTCTGCTCCATAGTTAGTCTCTGCACTCCTTCCATGGGTATTTTGTTCCCCCTTTTAAGAAGGAATGAAGTATCCATATTTTGGTCTTCCTACTTCTTGAGTTTCTTGTGGTTTATGGTTTGTACTTTGTGCATTCTGATCTTCTGGGCTAATATCCACTTATCAGAGAGTGCATACCATGTGTATTCTTTTGTGATTGGGTTACTCACTCAAGATGATATTCTCCAGATCCATCCATTTCCCTAAGAATTTTATGAATTCATTGTTTTTAATAGCTGAATAGTTCTTCATTGTGTAGATATACCACATTTTCTGTATCCATTCCTCTGCTGAGGGACATCTGGGTTGTTTCCAGTTTCTGGCTATTATAAATAAGGTTGCTATGAACATAGTGGAATATGTATCCTTATTAGATGTTGGAGCATCTTTTGGGTATATGCCCAAGAGTGGTATAGCTGGATTGTCTGGTAGTACTATGTCCAATTTCCAGAGGAACTGCCAAACTAATTGACAAATGGGACCTCATAAAGTTTCAAAGCTTCTGTAAGGCAAAAGACACTGTCAATAGGACAAAACAGCAACCAACAAATTGGCAAAAGATCTTTACCAATCTTATATCTGATAGAGGGCTAATATCCAATATATACAAAGAACTCAAGAAGTTAGACTCCAGAGAACTAAGTAACCCTATCAAAAATGGGGTACAGAGCTAAAGAAAGAATTCTCAACTGATGAATACTGAATGACTGAGAAGCACCTAAAGAAATGTCCAACATCCTTAGTCATCAGGGAAATGCAAATCAAAACCACCCTGAGATTCCTCCTCACACCAGTCAGAATGGCTAGGATAAGAAACTCAGGTGACAGCAGATGCTGGAGTGGTTGTGGAGAAAGAGGAACACTCCCTTATTGCTGGGGGATTGTGCCCTATTTTTTTATTGTGATATCTGGGTTGTTGGTGTGTGACTTCTCGAGGTCTTTATATATTTTGAAGATTAGCTCTCGGTTAGATGTAACATTGGTTAAGAACTTTCCCCAATCTCTAAGCTATAGTTTTGTCCTGTTGACAATGACTTTTGATATACAGAAACGTTTCAGTTTCATAAGGTCCCATTTATTTACTGTTGACTTTAGTGCTTGAGTTATGGGTGTTCTTTAGGAAATCTCTCCAGTACCAATGAGTTCAAGGCTATTCCCCATTTTCTGTTCTATTAGATTTACTGTATCTGTCTTTATATTTATGTCTTTAATGTTCTTGGGCTTGAGTTTAGTGAAGGGTGATAAACATGGATCTATTTGTATTCTTCTACATGCTGACATCCAATTAGACCAGCACCATTTGTTGAAGAAGTTCTCCCTTTTTCATTGTATGGTTTTGTTTTGTTTTGTTTTTGGCAAAAATCAAATATCTGTAGGTGTGTGGGTTTACCTTCAGTGAGATTCCATTGAACAACCTGTCTGTTTTTATACCAATACACACGTAGTGTTTATTACAACTGCTCTGTAGTAGAGCTTGATATTAGGGATGGTGATACTTCCAGAAATTCTTTTATTGTCCAGGATTGTTTTAGTTATCTTGTTTTTTTGTTTTTCCATAAGAATTGTTTTCTCAAGGTCTGTAAATAATTGTGTTGTAATTTTGATGGGAACTGCATTAAATCTATAGATTGCCTTTTTTCTCTCTAATTTTTTTTCTCTCTAATTTTTTTGTGAAGGCACTTAGTGCTCTTAGCACTGCTTTCATTGTGTCACATAAATTTGGTTATATTGCCCCTTAATTTTCATTGAATTCTATAAAGTCTTTAATTTCTTCCTTATTTTCTCCCCTGACCCAGTTATCATCTAGTAGAGTGTCATTTTGTTTCCATGAGTATATAAGATTTCTGGTGTTATCATTGTTGTGACAGAGAATCAAGGCAGATTAGGAATCTAAGCAGAGTAGGAAATTGCAGGACCCATAGAGAAATGTCTTTCCTACAATGAAAAGCAGAGATGTATAGAAAATAGAGAATGTGGGATTCAAGAGTAAAGCCTGTTTTATGCTTCAAAAATGAGAGTGAGCCCTGGGAAGACAGGCATTGGGAAGAGTGATAGCTCATCAGCGACTCTGGTGTACTATTGCCAAGATGATGAAAAATGAATGCTTCAGATTTCTGCCTAACAGTTTGGAAGGTGTTGAAATAATAACTGTCTTTCCTGCTACTGACAAATGCTATAGTGTTACACTTTTGGCAGCAAGCACTGTAGCAGTCAGTGGCACTAAAAAGACAAAAATCTACATTTTTGGGATAATGTAGTATGAGCAATTATGAACAATAGTTAATTGAAAAGACAAAGAACACTGACACTTCATGGAGACAGCAATTAGGAGACTGCTATCTTTTCTAGGTATTGAGGAACAAAAGGAATAGGACAGAATTACTTAAGCTTGGGAAGCTTTGAGCCCTTTAGACCTCTGGTACCAGGTCATCTGGTAATAGTGTCTTGGAGCTCAAAATAAAAATTATCTTGGCCTGTGACCTAAATCATAAGAGTCTGAGAACACTATAAAGACAGTAGAGGTGGATTCCAGTGGAGATACTCTATATAATTGGAGTTATTCTAAAGCCTGTGTTCACTGCCCTCACCTTCTTATACCTTCTGTCTTATACTAGAATGAATGTATATGTATATGATGTATATGTATACGATATATATGTGTATGTATATGTATACATGGCTATGTATACATACATACATATTTATTTATTAGATTCTGACATCTGTTTTTAGTTTGCTTTTCAGATTGAGTGGTTTGCTGGTAATCTTACTGTACTCTAAGAAGTGGTGGAGAATCCATCACTGCAGGACAGCTGGGATATGCAAGGGGTGTTAGGAACTCTATTTCTAACATATTGAAAAGGGAACCAATCAGAGCCCATGTCCTGTACTTCCATTTTAAAGTCTCTATAATACTTTTATTTAATTTTCTAACTTCATTAGTTCTCAGTGTGGTTTTCATAAGCCAATAGCCATGTAGTTTTCATCCAGACTTAGGCTAATACCAAAGACTAGTCTGAAAGCTGTGATGACAAGACTTGTTCTAAATTCTTTCCTCTTGTTGGACACCAATAAATAATTAATATAGCAAGCAGAATAGAATAACCCAACTCTAGTCTGGTGTTATAACCACATGTTTTAAATTACTTTTAAAAGTAAATTAATTACTTTTATTTAGACTACATAACTTTCACATATCAGTAATAAATTTATGAATAAATCATTATGCTTTTATTATTTGGCTGGTAATACTTTTTGCTCTTTTATGTGTTTTGAGAATGAAAACTGTCCTCATTTTGAAGGTGTTATACTAATTCAAAATGAACACCAACAAGCTATTTATTCCACATAATATCTGAGACTTAAGTTATACTGTATTCATGGCATCTATCCCAGTCTGGTTCCCACATCATATGCTAACCAGTCATATTTTGTAGACTATGTGGGAGTTAAAAGGACAGTATGTTCAAAATGATTTCCAGATGAATAGTTAAGTCCTTGTCCTTTCTCATTTAATGTCATTGATGCCAGAATAAGTATATCTGCAACCGCTTTATTGGTATAAGATGGTATTAATACCATTAAAATCTCTTTATAGAAATAACTGATTGATGAAACATGACATTTAGAAGTTGACTTTAAAAAGTCTAATTTCCTTATCCTAGATGAACTTATTCATGAGAAATTAACTTTATATCAGTGTATTTGAGCATTAGGAATTCATTTATCTTTTCAAAATCACCTGTAATGATGAAGAAACAAATGCTATCAGCTTAAGGACCCAGAGAATAAATTAACTGATTCATATAGTTAAATGAGGTTGGTAGATGTATAAAATGCCATAGGTGAAAAGAAACCAAAAAGGTTGTGTGCAAATAGAACAAGAGAAGCACAAAGTGGAAGGAAGGATGCTAGGAAATTGCAGCTCTGGGGAAGAGCTGCTCTCCCTTGTGAAGGGGAGGATGGAAGCTTTCCATGAGCCCTGTGCGCATGCTCTCCAACTCCTTCTCATGTTGGTCAGAGCCTAGCAGGGCAGATACAGGATCTATGGCTTCTGAAGTTTGAAGGAAAGAGACAGCACTTCAGAGTCCGGCTTACTTCCATCACAATTGCAAAACCCTTGCCTCTGCTCATGGACTCTGGTAGACTTTATAAGACAAAAGCATTCCCAGCTATCCCAAGACGAGGAGACAAGGTTCTGTATGACCATTTCCTCTTACTTCTGGGCAAATTAATCATAGACACTAAATATTTTGTTACTTAAAAACTAAACTTCAAGCTTTTGAATTTACAATTCCCAATTATGAGTGCTCATTCATGCCATGGTATCCCTATGGAAATCAGAGCACACCATGTAGTAGTTAGTTCTCTTCTTCCACTGCTTGGGCTCTTGGGAGTCAAATAAGATTGTCAGGCTTGGTTGTAAGGACCTTAACCTGCTGAGCCATCTTGCTGGCTTTTTTTCTTTTCCATTTTTTTTGTTGGGCATGATCTCCTCATTATAGACATGTGCCATGAAACCTGAATGCAGTGAGTTTCCAAAAAGCATCTTATAGTTGGTAATTGACTCCTGCCTCTGATTAGACAATTTAATCGGTTGACATTTAAAGAAATTATAGACAAGTAGAGACCTATTACTGCTTTTTAATATTGTATTTAGATCTCCTTTTTCATTTTCAAAAGTCTTTTACTGCCTTATTGTGTTTTTGCCTATTTGATGATTTTTTTTGTAATGTTTTAGCTCAGTTCTGTATGTTTTGTGTGTCTACCATAGGTTTTATTCTTATAGTAACTGTGAGATGTGCTTAGGGTATCTTACAGTGGTCTTCTTTAAGCTCATAGCTGTCTTTTCTCATCCCTTATTATTTGTTTTAGATGGCAGTATTTACATTTTTGTATACTATCTACCCAGTAACAAGCTATCATGGCTACACTTATTTTAATACAGGTGCCATTTAAATTTATGCTAGAGTGATCCATTACAGATTGTCATCACAGTGTCAGTTTCCAAACCTGGCTCTCTCCTTATCCTCACAGTGGCCCTGTGGTTTCCAGATGCTTTTGTGTTGCCTGTAGTGTTCTTTGATTTCAATCTGGTGAACTCTCTTTAGCGTTTCTCATATGGTTACCCAATAGTAATGAACTAGCCCAGCTTCTGTGTGTCCGAGAATGTCTTCATCCATCCGAAGTCTTAGAAGGTCAGGCTTGGGAGCTGTAGTATTCATCTCTATTGGCTGTTTTAAGAGTTTAGTTCAAGCTGGGCGGTGGTGGCACACGCCTTTAATCCCAGCACTTGGGAGGCAGAGGTAGGCAGATTTCTGAGTTCGAGGCCAGCCTGGTCTACAGAGTGAGTTCCAGGACAGCCAGAGCTACACAGAGAAACCCTGTCTCAAAAAACAACAACAACAAAAGAGTTTAGTTCCTCTAATACATCACCCCATTTTCTTCAGGTTTGCAAGGATTCTGCTGAAAAATCCTAGGGCAATCTTGTAGAGATTTTCATTCATGAGATGAGGGTCTTTTAAAACACGACTCAGAAATTCTCTCTTTGCCTTTTACTTTTGGGAACTGGATTATCATATGTCTCAGGAAGATTCTTTATTGCTTAATCAGTTTCGTGCTTTCTTCTCCCCAGAGACTCACAGTTATCTTTAGTTTGGAAACATTTGCTTTTATAACCTTTTGCTCTGTTTTAATACTTTGCTTTTTTCCCCCCCTCTGGCACCTATGAAGCATATATTGATTCCCTGATGAGATCCTGTTTTTAAACTCTTTGTTCATACTGTTTCATTTAGGCCAAACATTTTGTCTTCCAGAGCTGATGACTTCAAGCCAAATACCAGCGCCACCCCTTCTTTTACTCTCTGCTTCTCTAATCTGCTTCATTTAATTTCTGGTCTATAATTCTTCCCCTCTTCATGGTTTCTTCCTTTTGGTGGAGCTTCTATTTATTTTCTTAATCATTTCTCTGGTCTTTTTGGCTTAGGTGTGTACTGGTTTCATATAAGTCACTACATTTCTTAGAGATTGAGAATTTTGAAAAAAAAGGTGTGTGTGTGTGTGTGTGTGTGTGTGTGTGTGTGTGTGTGTGTGTGTGTTTGTTTTTGTTTTTGTCAAGCTACACTTGAACTGGGGACATGGCTGGATCTTATCTTCAGGATATAAGTGGAGGGCTGCTGGTATAGGCTTGACCTTAGAGGGGCCCTTGCATATATGGTTTTAGTTGCTTGATCCATGTGTCTGTGGCCATGTGCTCCTTTAGCCTTACTCCTTCATAAAGAAGATATTTTTATTTATGCTGTAGTACCTGGGTAGGTCTGTCCCAGAAAATGCGAGACTGTTCTTTTTATTACGTCGGTACAAAGCCATTGCTATAATTTCTTCCTCTTGCCGTGAAAGGCTTCTGGTCAGCGATGTCTAAGGTAGAATGGTAACACCAAGGAACTGTGGGAGTCAAAGAGCAGCGTCTTGACCCAGGAGCGTGGTCAGGGAAGGCGAATGTCCTTCCTTGGTAATTACTTTATGTTTTAATCTTAGTTTATCTTACAGGTTTTGGAGTCAAAGCTATATTGGCTTTGGAAAAGAGACTGTCTTCCCCCTTCTTTCTCTGGAGAGTTCTATTCATGACTTTGTAAAAGCCCGCAGATTATCCTTGCTGGGGGGTTATTTCCAAGGGTTTGATTCCCTTAGTAATTATTGGAATTTTGTATTCCACAGTTTGTTTGTTAGCTCAGTTTTCTGAGAAATTGAGACTGGGTCACTAAGCCAGCGTTTCCTGCTGGCCTTCATTGTGTTCATGTCCATAGACGTTCAGTAATATATGGTGAGAATGTGATTCAGGACAGGTTTGTCTCTGGCAAAAGCTACTTTGAAAACAGATCTGTGGGGAGATTTTTCCTATGCACATCCAGTTCAGATGAATCATTTCAAAGGCTTGATTATCTAGCATGCATGTCTATATTTCATACTTATTACATATTTTGGAAATTTTATATTTAGTACCTTGTCCTGAAGGTACAGCTTTGATTCAAAATTGAATATTCTCATGATTTGCAATTTTAATTTTGTTATTTCAGATTAAAATAAACACTCAAAATCAGGAAGTTACCTAAAAATGTTATTATTGTAAGTGTTAAATTTTTTTTCAACTTACTCATTTAAACTTGCTTATTAAATTTAAAATATTCCAACTTAGATTTTAAATTTAGCATCAAATTGCATGAAATATTTTGAGTTTTATGTATGCATTATGAAGTTTTAAATTTGAAGCCCATTGACTCTGCCTGATAGTCATTATATTTAGTACCAAGAGGAAGTCCTCAGCTCAAATGCATGTATATATTACTTATTCTGTAACATTCACGTGTTAATGACCTTTGGGGATTTGTCAAACTTGAAATTATATAATCCTAGTTGAAAGTTCACTTCTATTTTTATTTGATTTTCTTCATTCTTTTGAGAGAAATCTTTCTGTGTAGCCCTGACTGTCCTTGCACTTGTTATGCATCCCAAGCTAGCCTCACACTCTCTTGCTATGCATCCCAGGCTGGCCTCAAATTCTCTGCCGTCCATTCTCCCACTGTACTTTTCTCAGTGCTGGAGTTACATGTTATATGTATCGCCATGCTGACCAGTTCTGATGTTACCCTTCCAAGGAGGAGGGCTTTTCTAGCCGAGACCCATTTATATTTCTGTTATTCCCTGAACTGTAGTCAATGACTAGCTGCCTTTGCGGCACTTCCCCTTGCATTGTTACAGTAAATATAAAGCATTCTAAGTGGAGGCTCCAAATTTTAGATCATATACCCTCTTCATTTGCATAATTCCAGAAATATGCTAAAACTTATCATCCAATAACACTCCGGTCATATATTTAGGTAAAAGACATTTTTGAACACAGTAAACTTTAAGCTAATTTTGAGTTAAGCATCTTATTGTGACACTCTAAATCTGAAATGTTTCAAAAGTACAACACTTTTGAGTGCCAGTACATTGTCACAAGTGGAAAATTCTATTGTTGATTTCATACATCAGGTTACAGTCAAAGTGCAAGTATGTTAAAATTTGTATAAAGTTACTTTCAAGCTATGTGTACAAATTATATAAAAAATAAAACTAAATTTTTTTTGGACATAGGTCCTATCTACATCTCCCTGTGTATACACATTATTTCAATTTCCCTGTACTCAAAAAATTCAAAACTTGAGACACAGCTGATGCTAGCATTTAAGAAAATGGATCAACGTCCATGCTGATTGATAGAGATGAAGAAGATGAAGCTAGTTGCTTACTCCCCAAGGCAACAATCTATTATCCTTCTTTTTCCATTCCTGAGTTCATGAGAATGAATTAGATTTTTCTTGAAGCTCAACTCGTAAAATTTCTTACAGAAATGAAGCTTGATTTTAATAGTATTATGAAATACATATTGTGTCTTCATCTCTTTAAAACATTAATACAATGCAAGTTTATTTTACTTTTAGAAGTTTATTTATTTATTTACTATTTATTATTTTTAAAGATTTGATGATGACCTCATCCCAAGCTTTATAATTAAGGTTCAGATTTTTATTTAGAACTGTACTATTGGGTCATTATATCAACCATATTTCTTTATTCAATGATGTTTGTATAGCACTTCCTTTGAGATTAAAATCTTCCATCTAGGAAGGAAGCTAGTTAGGACACAGGGTGTTAAAGGGGAGGTGAAACAGTGGATATTTTAAGGGGGGTAAAACATTTTATCCCACAGGGAATCTCATTGAACTCAGGAAGCTAACAACTTAGTGACTTCAGGAAATACCTGAAAAAGACCAGATTTACTAAGCCCTCCGCCCCCTTCCCCAAGCATACATTAAGTAGAAAAACTGTTGCAAGACACTTTTAGACAAGCTGAACTGCCTGGAAGAAGCAGACACCAACTAATCTGTCTGGAAAGGATACTCTCTAACCTATTAAGCTCTCTGCAGGGGTGTGGTGTATGCCATGTTTTCTGTTTAAGTGAGCTTTCACTCATGCTGGGGTGACCTTTGATGAGGTAATCATTTTGAGTTATATCTGCTCCTGTAAGTAACCCCAGTAGAACCCACTTGATTTTTAGTGGCTTTTCATAGCTGCACTTTGGTGATAGCCAGGTTGGTTCCCTTTCTGTGGTTGAGTAGGTATTTGTTCATTGGCTCCCCAGGAATAGCAAAATCCAGGGTGATAGTCCTGTGCTTCTTAACTCTGGTTTAAAAACCATCGACAGCAGTTTACATAAGGTTAGTGTAATTACAGTAGCAAAGGAGATGGCTTAGTAGGCACTGGGTTTATTATGAAGACCTGAATTTGATCTTTAGTATCCACATTTAAAGGTAAATGCAGGACAGAATGCTAACACCATTGCTACAGGAACAGAGCTTCAGGGTTTGCTTGGCAACTAGTTTAGATGAATCACTGAGCTCCAGGTTCAGTAAAAGACTGTCTTAAAAAAAAAGGCAGAAGTCAATTGAAGATGCCTGTTGATGCTATCTTTGAATGTTGTTTTAGTGAGTATTCTATTTCTGCAAAGAGATTATTATTAAATATAATGCAGTATGGGTCGGGGGAATACCTGGTGGGTCCATACAAAGGCATCCCCCTGAGAAATCATGCCATGTAACAAATTTGGTATTCAGGAGGTTTATTTGGGGGAAAGGCAGGTAGTGAGGGCCTGGAAAAGGAGTAGAGGCAGATAGATGGGAGCAGAGCCATGAGGGCAGAGACAAGGGTGGGGTGGGGCAGACAGAGAAGGACAGAAAGATAGAAAGGGAGAGAAAGAGCCTGGCTGAGAGCAGATGGGAACAGGGAGAGAGAGGAAAAAGAGCGACCTGGGGTGACAAGGAGTCTTTTTGAGCAACCTGTACCTGGTGACTGCAGGTAATGGCAGTAGATGATGGTAAGTAAGCCTTTGGGCATCACTGGGAGGATCCTACTGGAATCACCTGCAAGCTAACAAAGATAACATGAACAAAGCAAATTATAGAAGAGAATACTTAACTGGGGCCTTGTTTATGGCTTCAGAGGGTTAATCCATTATCATCATGTTAGAATCCATGGTGAAAGGGAGGCAAGCGGGCATGGTGGAGGGGCAATAGCTGAGAGCTTTACATCTTGACTTGAGGGCAGCAGGAATTGGGATTGGTTGTGGGGGAGGAAAGAAAGGGGGGAGGGAGGGAGAGAGGGGAGGGGGGGAGAAAAATGGGGGGGGGAGTGGAGAGAGAGACAGAGACAGAAGCACAGACTGGGCCTTGCATGGGTTTTTGAAACCTCAGGGTCATACTTCCTCCAATAAGGCCACACCTCCTAATCTGTGTAATCCTTTATAAGGACTTTATCAACTGGGGACAAAAATGCAAATATATGAGTCTTTGGGTGTGATTCTCATTCAAATTGCCACCATCTCTATGATCTTTGCAGTTGGATATAAAATGCTTGCTGTCTTAATGCTACTTGCTTTGAAAGTCTTGGTAAACTGCCTTCAGTTACAAGTTTACTTTTTTACCCCACGGAGATTATCTTTTTCATTTTCTTTGTCATGATTCAAATGCAGATGAGGCAATTAGAAGATGACATCTCAGCAAGGACTCTTGCAAATGTCTTCCTGCCAGATGGTGTCATGCTCTGCATTTCTCTCTGCCATTGGGAGCCCACCCACTTGGAGGCTTGGAGGTTTTTAGTGCTCTGTCAGATCTGTTTGTCTTCCCAATTTTTAATTCTTTTCCCCCTTATTCTTTGAAAATTTCATACATTGTTTTTTCATCTTCTTCCCTATTCCCCAATTCCTCCAAGATCCTCCCTAGTTTCTACTATTCCAACTTCATACTCTTTTCTTTCTATTAAGAACAAGACAAAAGCTACAAAACCCCCATGTGATTTTCATCCCCTAGACGCTATCGTTTATAAATAGCCTCTTAGATAAGGGTGGGAATTTATGTCCACTTCTGCTTCATGCTGAGATTTTCTAACAGTCTTGAGCTTGCACAGGACTCATGCATGCCGTCCCAGTCTCTGTGAGTGTGTATGTTCAACTGTCCTGCTATGTCTGAAAAATATTGCTTTCCTAAAAATCACTCACCACCTAGATATCTTATGGTCTTTCTGTCCCATTTTCTACATAGACCCCTGACTGAGCCTTGAGTTGACAGGTGTGCTAAACACATCCCATTCAGGGCTGAGGGGTTCCATCATCTCTAACTGTCTGTTCATTGTCTTAGTTGTGGGTCTTTTTATTAATTACCATCTACTGCAAGAAGAGCTTCTTTGGCAATGGTTGAGTGACTCACTGTTTTAAGGGTGTAGGATTATGCCATCAGGATTCCTGTTATCGCTGTGTTCATTTAGCAGAGTAATGGTAGTAGGTGTCTTTCTGGGTCCAGGACTTCCATAGTCTCAAGCTCCCGTCCTCAGTAACAGTATCATGTATACATTCCATCTCACAGAACGGCCCTTAAACCCAAGCAAACGAGATTGGCTATTTCCCTAACATTTATGGCCCTATCACATTAATGGGCATATCTTGAGGGGAGGTTGTTAGAATTTACAGGTTTCATAGACTGGTGATTACTATTTGCTCTGGCAGTGTTTATGGTACCTTCTAGGACTGTGGACAGTAGCCAGTAGGAGTGAAACTTCCAATTGAGTACCAGCTATTTTTCCATGTTCTATTCCCTAATTGCATGTTGTCTTTATCAATAGGGTTTTAACGTGGAGAGTTAATAACCTTGGCGATACTTATTAGTGTTCGGGAGCCTACAAGACCCCTTTGTCCAATGACTGAAAATGGGCTAACCAAGTCCTGGTGCTGAGGGTTTCACTTTGTAGTAATGATGTCTAGTTGGGGCATTGTCTTCCCCACTAAATGCTGAATTCATTAAAATTCCTTTATGTGCTTCTACAGTAGTAGTGTTTATTGTGGCTTGTTGAAAAGCCTCCAGTTGTTATTTATCCTTTCCCATAATCCCTCCTGTATCGGGCCTCTCACCTGTGCCCCTTTAATCTTCCTGTTCTAGTTTTTCTTTACCTTTTATAATATTCAATACTCACTCCTATGATATCTTACTAGCTAACAAACTTCTCTGGATATTCTAAATGAGTCACACATATCTAAAACATAAAGTTAACATTCATATATAAGACAACATGCAGCTGGGCATAGTGGTACGTGCCTTTTTTTTTTTTTTTTTTTTTTTTTTTTTTTTTTTTTTTTGGAGACAGGGTTTCTCTGTGCAGCCCTGGCTGTCCTCACTCTGTAGACCAAACTGGCCTCAAACTCAGAAATCTGCCTGCCTCTGCCTCCCAAGTGCTGGGATCAAGGGCGTGCACTACCACCGCCCGGCTGGTATGTGCCTTTAATCTCTGCACTTGGGAAGTAGAGGCAGGCAGATCTCTGTAAGTTCAAGGCCAGCCTGGTCTATATAGTGAGTTTTAGGGCAACTGGTGCTACCTAATAAGACCCTGGTTTGACTCTCCACCTTTACCCCCTCCAAAAACAAAAAGAGAAAACACAGTTTGCCTTTTTGGGTCTGGGTTACTTCACTGTTAAGACGATTTTTTTTTTTTTATAGCTCTATACATTTACCTGTAAATTTCATTTTTTTGAGCAGTTGAATAATATTCTATTACATAAATGTAGTTTATCTTCATTACCTATTCGTCAGTTGATGAAAATCTAAGCTGTTTTCAATCTCTGGTAATTATGAATAGAGCAGCAACAAGCATGGCTTAGGGAATATCTCGGTGGTGAGACACGGGGTCCTTTGCGACTATCTCGGTAGCGAGACGCGGGGTCCTTAGCAAGTATCTCGGTAGTGAGACACGGCGGGGTCCTTTGAATATCGCCCAAGAATGGTTAGAGCAGCAACAAGCATGGCTTAGCGAGTATCTCAGTAGTGAGACACTGGGTCCTTTCGATACCGCCCAAGAGTGGTATAGCTGAATTTTGTGGTAGATTGATTTTCAGCTTTCTGAGGAACCTCCACACTGATTTCTATACTTGCTGTGCCAATTTGTACCCCACCAGCAATGAAAAAATGTTCCTCTACCCACATCCTCACCAATGTCTATTGTAATTCGTTTGTAGGATTTTGAACCATTCTGATTGGATATGATGAAATCTCAAAGTACTTTCAATTTCCATTTCCCTGAGAGTTTAGGATGTTGAAGAGTTTTCAAAGTATTTCTCAGTCATCTGTGTTTCACCTTTTAGGAACTGTTTAGTTCCAGACCCCATATTTTAATTGGTTTATTCATTTTTTTATATTTTTATTTTTTTGAGTTCTTTGTACATTCTAGCTACTAATCTTGATAAAATGTACAATTGGCATGGATTTTTTTCATCCTGTAGGTGGCCCCTTTCCATTAATTATGGTGTCCTTTGCTGTATAGAACCTTTTTAACTTAAAGAGGCCCCATTTATTAGTTGTTTCCTTTACTTTCTGTGTTATCATGGTCCTGTTGGGAAAGTCCTTTCCTGTCCCAATGAGTTCAGGCACATTCCTTAGTTTGTCTTCTGTCAGATGCAGGGTATTTGATTTTATGTTGAAGTTCTTATTCTATTTGGAGTTGAATTTTGTGCAGGCTGATAAGAATTGGTAAATGTGCATTCTTCTAGAATGCAGTTATCCAGTTTGAACAGCAGCATCTGTTGAAGAGGCTGTCTTTTCCCCATTATGCCTGTTTGGCTTCTTTGTGAAAAATCAGGTATCCATAGGTGTGTGGACTTATGTTTGGGTCTCCAACCCACTATCGCTGATCAACACATTTATTTTTATGTCACTATCATGCCGTTTTTATTACTATGGTTCCATAACACCATTAGAAATAAGGGGTGTAGATGCCTCTGGAAGGTTCTTTAGTGTTCAGAATTGTTTTAGTTATTCTGGGATTTATGTGTTTCCACATGAAGTAGGATTTTATTTTATTTTTGTAAAGAATTGTTTTGTAATTTTCATGGGCATTACATTGAATTTGTAGATTGCTTTGGGTAAGGTCGCCACTTTCACACCATTTATCTTACAAATCCATGAGCATGGGAAGTTTTTCCATCTTCCAGTGTCTTCTTCAATTTCTTTCTCTATGTCAAAGTTTTTTTTTTTTATTTAAATTTTACAAGTCTTTTGATTGCTTGGTTAGAATTGTTTCAAAATATATTTTTCCTTTGAGGCCATTATAGACAGGTGAAAGACATTGTTTCCATTTTTTACTTCCCAGTATGTCAGTTATTTGTACAGAAAGGCTGATGAATTTTAAGCATTAATTTTATATCCTGAAGCTTTTGTCATGTCTTTCAGCTATAGAAGTTTCTTTGTGGGGTCTTTAGTATGTAAAATCATATTGTCTGCAAATAAGTATACTTTGCCATCTCCCTTTCCTATTTTTATTCCACTTCTTTCTTTCAGTTGCCTTATTACTCTAGCTAAGGTATCAAATAGCATGTGTATAGAGATGGAGAATGTGGACATTCTCATCTTGTTCCTGATTTTAGGGAAGTACTTTTGAGTTACTCTCTCTTTCCCATGAGGTTTATTGTGGGCTTGTTGTAAATGTACTTCGTTGTGTTGAGATATATGTCTTGTGTTTCTAATCTTTCTAGGAGTTTGATCATGAAATGATACTGGATGTTCTTTTATATATTTTCTGTGACCTTGGGTCAGTGTGATTTCTGTACTTTAGTCTCTTATGTGGTTGATGTGTTTAATTGATTTGAGTATGTTGAACCATCCTTGCATTTCTGTGAAGATGTCAACTTGATGAAGGTGGTTAACATTTTAAGATGTTCTTGAACTCAGTGTACAGTTATTTGACAAGCATTGTGTGTATGCTCACAAATGACACTGCTCTATAATTCTCTATTTGGTCGGGGTCTTTGGATTTGATATTAGTGCAGTAGTGGTTTCATACAAAGATTCTGTGTATGTTCTGTCAGTTTCTACTGTAGCTTGAAGAAGGTTTGGGTTAGCTTTCATTTGAAAGCTGGATAGACTTCTATACTGAATTCATTAGGCCCCAAGGTTTTGTAATTGGCAGATTTTTGGTGACATTTTCCATTTCACTGGAATTATTGGTGTATTTGAATTGTTAATTTCATCTTGATTTAACTTTGGTAGGTAATATTGTCAAGGAGTTCATCTTTTCTCTTTTTGATGATTTCTAGTTTGTTGGGTTTAAGACTTTGAAAGTATGTCCTTATTATATTTTGAATATCTTTAGTGTTAGTTTAATCTCTCTTTTTCCATCAATAATTTTACTAATTTCTGTTAAAGCAAGTCTGTATTTTCAATACCAGATATTCCAATCTGAATTGTTGTTTCAGTAAAAGACTTTTTGATGCGTTATGTATCCTCATTGCTAATGTGCTGTGAGTTCTTCATTCTTACATTCTCAGAAGAACTTCCTCTTTCTATAAAAGGTGTCCTGGTTGTGGGTTATGTGATATTGTCCTTGGAATACCATACAGCAAGGTGTACTGGGGTACACTTTCTCTAAGTAGAAGCTAAGCAGAGGGCATCGAAAATGCTCTCATCAGGAGAGGGGGTAGATTCGGGATTCCCCAAACACTAATGATTTTATATTGACATCAATTATGTCTTCTTACTTATTTTCTCTGTCTCATACTTTAGGAAGTTCTTTATTCTTTTAGAAGCAAAAAGAGGCTCGGAAATGTGAAGTCATTTGCTCACATTTTACATATAACAAATGGCGAAGCTTGAGGTCAGACTTAATGCCTATTGATCCCTTACTCCATGATTACACCTGTACAGTTTGTTGCATGCAGATTATTGTAGAATATAATAAATGTTTGTTGACTGGATTTTCAATCACCTTAATATATACTTCTGGTGGGTTTTTTTAAAATTTTTTTTTGCATTTCTTTTTTGTTTTTGTTTTTTTAATTTTCAGGGAGATTTAACTGAGGAGAAGGAGGAGGAGGAGGAGAGAAAGAGAGCCCCACTCTAATTGGAGGAGGTACTATTGCTTAGGCTAACATACCAAGTTAAATAAAAAGCAGAAATCGAGGAAAGTAGCGGAATACCAGCATCCATCGATTTTTTTTGTTTCTGAACTGCTTATATGACTAACTAGAACCTTCCTTTACTTGTCACCAGAGTGCAAACAAAACTAAAACAAAACAACAAACAAGAAAACAAACAATAATAACAAAACAAAAACAATCTCTCCTCAACAACGCAATTATTCTGAGGTGTTTGAGTGAATCTATATACTTCATAATCTAACCCTTTGATTTATGTTTTCATCTTGATTCATGTAGGATGCTCTCTTATGTAAAACTATCTCTTAGGTAACAGGACCTATGAATTAATAACTTTTAAATTATAATTTTAAAGATAAGTTAAGCATCCTCTATATCTAAGTACATGTTATATAGCTCAAAGTATTCAAAGAAAAACTCACTCTGTGGTTTTGTTCTGTTAGCTGCATCTGTGCAGTTGTTCCAGGTCTCCTATGTATAAGCATGCTTTGTGATTACATAAGTGACACCATACATGTGCTATTTTAGTGCATCAACATGTGAAGAGAAAGCAGCGATCACATTTGTGTATACAATTCAAGTGATGTGTAGAAGAAAGCACTGAAGTAAAAAGGCTAATTATTATTATTCATAGCCACACTTAGGTCTGTTATTTACTTTGACAGAGAGAATAAATCATTAATTTGTTTGTTCATCTTTTTAAAAACTGTGCCAATATCAATTTCCCTCTTAGAACACTGGGAATTGTAGACAGCTTTTGAAATGAATTTTTATGTATGAAATGAGAAAATTATTGCAGATAGATCACAGATGGAAAGAGAATGCATGTCCTGAGGCTGGTAAGATGGAGTGTCATGACTCAACAGGGTCACTGTCTCTGGTAAGATGGTGTGTCATGGCTGTCAACAGGGTCACTGTTTTGTAACAAGTAGTCTATGTATTTGGTACAAGGGTGCAATATCTAGGATGGCTTTGTGTCTGAACACTCCCAGTTCCACCTGTGCTTCCATTTCTGTTATGCATTAGATAATATATTTCCAGCAAATTAACTGATTAATTAATTTCTGTGTCAGATCCTACTTACCTTTACTACTCACTGCCATTGAATAATTTTGCATGTTTCTCTACCATAGTTCATTGTTTATATTTCTGCTTTAATGTTTTCTATACTCTGAATGTTAGAGAATAACCTGAGCTTGCTTATGTCATTCTTAAGGAGGTACATATTTTAGCCTGAATGCTTACAAATCAATTGAATATTTAACCTCTGAAATTCTAAATTGTAAATAATTTTTTAAAACTACAGCACTATGAGTACACCTTAACTGTCTTCAGTCACACCAGAAGAGGGCATCAGATGGTTGTGAGCTACCATGTGGTTGCTGGGAATTGAACTCAGGACCTCTAGGAAGAGTAGTCAGGGCTCTTAACCACTGAGCCCTGATATAGCTGTCTCTTGAGAGGCTGTGCCAGAGCCTGACAAATACAGAGACGGAGGCTTGTAGCCAACCACTGGAGCATGGAGTCCCCAGTGGAGGAGTCAGAGAAAGGACTGAAGGAGCTGAAGGGGTTTGCAACCCCATAGATAGAACAACAATATCAACCTACCAGACTCCCCAGAGCTCCCAGGGACTAAACCACCAACCAAAGAGTACACATGGAGGGCCCATGGCTCCAGCCACATATGTAGCATGGGTGGCCTTGTCATGAATCAATGGGAGGAGAAGTTCTTGGTCCTCTGCTGTTCTTGTGAGAATTGTGCATATCCTATCTCTGACTCATTCTGTCAAATGTTTCTCTAATTTGTCACTTTGTCTGCTCCTCAACTGCCCAGTTAGACTTCACTTTCAAACATGGCTGCTTTTTCTACAACTAACCCTGCCTACATTGTTTGGGATTAAAGTTGGGTACTAAGGGCTTGTCTGTATTCTAGACAGAGGGATTAAAGGTGTGTCATTTCAGCTTGATTGCACAGACCTAGAATCATGTTCCTGGATTAAATTCCTCTAACCCAGTAAAATCAAAAGTCTAGAGGCTTGTAATTTATAAGTCAGATTTATATCAGTAAATTCTCACCCCACAAAACGTCCACACAATTTACTCAGAGTCAATTAATATTGATATAAATTGCCCAACTAGATAAGACAAATTGTCCTGTAATAATCCAGCCCTTATATGATACTCATAGATACCTGAGGCTATTTAAAGCCACTCAGAATCTGGATTGTCTTCTCTTACTTCATTTTCCTTCTTTCTCTCTCCCCTCTCTTCCTGTCCCTGTCTCTGAAAATCTCAGCTCCGTCTCCCCTTTCCCAATCCAATCACAGGTTTCTTGTTGTATTAATATTAAATTAATTGGGGGAAGATTCTGTTATACTATACATTTTGAATATTTTTTGACCTCATTTTACTGCTCTTCCCTACACATCCAACTTCATATCATTTAAGAAAAAACTCTAAGACAATCTTGTGCTGCTCACTTATTCTTGGGTGTGTGGTCATCTTCTGGAGAGTGGTTGGCATCCCATGGCTACTCTTAGAGGAATTGTGTCTCCGTCTCAGCAGCTAGCACTTGCCAGTTCCTCTAGGGATAGGGTAGACCTAGTTGCCCAACTTCCCGTCTCCTTGCCCCATGCTTGCACATTTTGTATATTCTGGTACAAGCTCTGTGCATTCACATCTGTGACTCCTCTGCCGTGACCAGAAGGTAATGTCTACTTGTTGTCATCTACCACATTCTTTCCACCATCTCTTCTACAATGACCCCTGAGCCTTGGGAAGAGAGTTGTGGTGGATATGCTTCCATTAGGGCTGCATATTCTGCAGTTTCTTATTCTTTGCACCTTGGCTAGATGTGCTAATCATATTATAAAATAGAAACTTTGAGGGCTGAGCGGTTCCTTGATCTCCATATGGTGTGATCCTGTGACTCATTAGGGTCACTTCACTACTCTGTCCACTCAGCAGCGTAATAGCAGTACATTCTTTTCTAGGGCCCATGCTCTGTCTAGCTATAGGTTCTTAGCCAGCATTACAAATTGTCAGACTTGTGTACACTTGTTATGTTGGAAAGAAAAACAGATGGCCACATGCTTCATTTTACACATTAAAGAGCTGCCAATAAATACTTGAATGAAATTTAAAACAATCAAATTAGGAGATCTGTGGAGGGGTTGTAGAGAGATGGCTCAGAGGTTGAGAACACTGACTGCTCTTCTAGAGGTCCTGAGTTCATTTCCCAGCAACCACATGGTGGCTCACAAACATCTATAATGTGATCTAGTGCCCTCTTCTGGCATGCAGGCATATATGCCAGCTGAAAACTGTGTATGAAATAAATAAATAAATAAATAAATAAATAAATATTTAAAAAAGAGAGATGTATGGAAAAATGTCCTTAATCCGAAATCTAATTGTGTTCCACAGTTCTCTGTAAAGTGTAAATTAAAGTTGTATAGATTTTGCTTCCTTTAAAACATATTTGTAGCCAGGCGGTGGTAGCGCACGCCTTTAATCCCAACACTTGGGAGGCAGAGGCAGGTGGATTTCTGAGTTCGAGGCCAGCCTGGTCTACATAGTGAGTTCCAGGATAGCCAGGGCTACACAGAGAAACCCTGTCTCGAAAAACAAAAACAAAAAACAAACAAAAAAAAAACCAAAAAAACCCATATTTGTAACAATAAATGTTATATCTAGTTGGTAAGGGAAAACTCAGAAAGTTGAGTGCTTTGATAGTGTTTTTAAAATAACTTTTGCTGAAGCTGTTTTCACTTGAAATCTGAAAGCAGTCTGACTGAGCCGAGGTTACCTGTCTATGTGAATGTCCATTCTTCAGGCTGCTAATAACAAAGGCAGCACAACTCTGGGTGTTAACAACAGTGCAGCACAGCATGCTTGCTCTGAGAGCTACGAGATGGGACACTGCATTTTTAAGGACTTTAATTCTTTTGGTGTATTGATCCAGAGGACACACAGGTACTCTCACATTTTATGAATGTGTACTAGCTGACAAGAAAGCAGTAAACGGGGATTAATGACAAATCCTGGAAATCATCATTTTGAACTCTGCCATCCTATCTTCTTAAATAATGATTATCAAAATGCATGTGTTTTTACTACTTGACTGTAGGCATTCAGTTTGATTCATGATGGCAACATTCTGGGCATGCCATAGAAAAGGTCATAGTATATGATATGTAGAACAAAAAATTGGAAACTTATTTGCTTTGATATATTATTTTGCCATTTAGTTAACTAAGATACAATAATAGTAATGAAATCAGTAAAGTGAAATTCTGAATCCTTGTGCTGAGATTTGTGAACAATAACCTAACATTCAAAATTGTACTGCATGTATTGTTTCATTACTGTTTCCTATAGAAACTTCCACACTTTCAAGTAGTGAATTGTACTCAAGAGCACTTGCCACACTTCTTACTATTAACACTTCCCTCGGCTGCCTCTTGTGATCTTACGGGTTTTGAAGTTTTGTTGATATTAGTACTTCAGTGTGTCAGTATAAAATGAGTAAACATTCAGTTCAGAATATTTCCTCAGGAAGTGGGAGCCAGCAACACACAGTGTCACAGGTCATGTCGCCTTCATTCGCACTAAACTCCTGAGCCTGTCTCGTGCCCTGCGTGGTTCTGAGTCTGATACCAGACCCTTCCAAGGTTATGCCGTAAAACTCAAAAGAGCTCCTATGTCCAACACCTCTGAGTCCAAGAGGCAGGCACGTTCCATCAAGGCCACGGTTCCAGCACTTAGAAGGAGTTTGCTAAGGTGAAAGTGCCGGCTCCCTGTAGTGGGTGTACAGGTTTTTATGTATGCTAAGGACTGCATTTGACAAAACAGAATTTTTGTTGATACAATCGGCATCAGCTAAAAACAATTGCAGTAACTTTGAAAGTCATTGATGTGAAGACTGTTCACTCATAAATCAGAAACATCCCAACTGGTATCTTACGTTCTCCAATGAGTGACTATAACCCAGGCATTCCAAACAGAATTAATACTGTATTTATTTATCATTGTTGACTCATACCAAGACTTCATGCTGCTACTAATAATTAATGGCTAATGGTGCCAAGATTTATAGTTGGGCATCAGTGCAGCTTATTATGAAGTTATTCCTGGAACTAGTACATTACTTAGACTATAAAACACTTTTAAAATTTTTTTGAGCTCATATTGTCCCTGTTATGTAGCAGACTTTCCTTTTATCTAATCAATTGTGCACACTATATTATTTTCATATAACAAATCATGTTAATTAATAAATATTTGAAAAATTATTTTTTTTGAAACAAGGCCACATGTAGTCCAGGTTGGCCTTGCACTTTTCATGCAGCTGAGGACGTTCATGATCAACTTATCTTGCTGGCCCTGTTTTCCTGGTTTTAGCATTACAGATGTGCTGAAATACATCTGAACACTAATAAAAACACTCACGAGTTACTCATAACAAATGTAAAAGATTTATGGAAGTATTTTTTATAGGAATTTCAATGCGATGTATTTTGATGATGTTTTCCCTCTCTCCCAACTCCTCCTAGATCCTCCTCATCTTGCTCCTCACCCAATTCCATGTTCTCTCTCTCTCTCTCTCCTCTGCCCTATCCAGGGTTCCCAGCTACTACTGGACACCCAGGAATTTGGGAACCCCTGCCTCCTTGATCTTCTTCTGCTTCATCTCTCACCCAGGCTGGGATCCCTGCCCCCATATTGGGCTGTGTTTGTTTAGTCTGCCTAAGCAGCAGTCACACACCTCAGTGGTGAGGCTGAAAGCAGATCCACACACAACTGAGTACATCGTTTGCTTTTCCTCCAGAATCTATAGTTCAGCAGTATGGTGGAACTACATGAGCTGCTTCCAGATCTATAGTTGCCATGCCCAGTTTTGTGAAGGACCATTAGAAGCAGCTGGTGCTGCTAAGAAATTAGGATTGCATCAATTGTATAATGCCCAGAAAATGGCATTTTTCTTTCTTTTTCTTTTTTACTTTTTTCTTTTTCTTTTTTTCTTTTCTTTTCTTTCTTTCTTTCTTTTTTTTTTTTGAGACAGGGTTTCGCTGTATAGCCTTGGCTGTCCTGGAACTCACTCTCTCTAGACCAGGCTGGCCTTGAACTCAGAAATCTGCCTGCCTCTGCCTCCCAAGTGCTGGGATTAAAGGTGTGCCATCACTGCTGCTTTTTTCTTCTTCTTTTTTTAATTGGATATTTTCTTTATTTACATTTCAAATGTTATCCTCCTTCCTGGCTTTGACCCAAAGCCCCCTCTCCCCATCACATCCACCCAAACCCCCTTTTCCCTCTCACATCCTTCCTCCCCTTGCCTTCACGAAAGTGGTGCCCCACTCACCCGCCCACTCCTTTGTCCCTGCCCTGGCATTCCCCTTCAGCTCCTTCAGTCCTCTCTCCAACTGCTCCACTGGGAATCCCATGCTCAGTACAATGGATGGCTGCGAGCATCCACCTCTGTATTTGTCAAGCTCTGGTAGAGCCTCTCAGAAGACAGCTATATCGGGCTCCTGTTAGCAAGCACTTCTTGGCATCCACAATAGTGTCTGAGTTTGGTGACTGTCTATGGGATGGATCCCCAGGTGGGGCAGTCTCTGGATAGCCTTTCCTTCAGTCTTTGCTCTACAATTTGTCCTAAAAGCTCAGAATACCCAAGATACAATTCACAGACCACACGAAGATCAAGAAGAAGGAAGAACAAGGTGTGGATGCTTTGGTCCTTCTAAGAAGGGGGAGCAAAATACTCATGGGAGGAAATACAGGGATAGCAGTTTTCATAATTCAGAAGAAATAGGGAAACCCAGATGTTTCAGCAGGTAGGGGCATCTGCCATCATACCTCACAACCTGATTTCAATTCCATGGACCCACATCATGGATGCAAAGAATGAATTTGTGTGAGGTGTCCTCTGACATGTGGACACATGTACCCCCCCCCACACACAGATGAATAAATGTATTAAAAATTTAATTAATAAGGTAGTCTATAGAAAATTAGCTTAACCTGTATTATAAAATGGTACCTTAAACTTCCAACATTCTCTAATTTATACAGAGATTATTTGATGTTGACTACATTAACAAACATTAGGCTAGTTGAGAAGTCTCAAAAGACAGAAGTTAGTCAGCAAGCCATGAAAAAAGTGATGATGATAGAAACTCTATGAACTTACTGAATCAAACTGTGATCTAACACTTTATTTTGTGTTTGCTTGAGAAGTGTCCTCCCTAACGGGGTAATCCAGCCTACAACTCTCGAGGTTAGAATCACACCTAAGGAATACATAGGTTTGGTTTCCCCTACAGTCATTTCGTTTAATTCTATATAGGCAGACCTAGCATTTTCCATCTCTTCAAACTCCGCTTCTCCTTTGATTCTACATCTCCATTTAAGTCATTCTTTCATCTGTGTACAGCTGGAAGTAGCCTCACAAAAACATGGCTGCTTTGCGGTTGAGATGCGTATTTCACTGAGTAGCCTGCTTTATGCCTCTTTCAGTCCTTATTTCAGGAAGTCTCAGGACACAGGTTCAATCCCACCATGTTCCTTGAGAGAACACAAGTGGTGTTTTTCCTGCTTTTATTCACTTGATATTCATTCCCATGGGATCTGGGCAGGGGGCCCCCACAGTGCAGTTTTGTACCATCTTCCAGTCATGACCACTTAATAATTTTGAGGGAAGTGTACACTCCTCTCATAGTTTTGGTCTCCTTTTTAATAAATTGTTTGCAGAAGTCTAGATCTGTCCTGGCCTGTGCTTCTAGTACCTTTTGTGCAGTGTGAAAGTCTCTTCTGTATTTCACTGTCCTTTACAGAACATCCAGCTTCCAGCCCTGAATTCCCGCTGTATTCTGTATTCTCCTGATGTGACAGAAAAGCAGCGGCTGCCTAATTATTTGTCATAATTATGTAATCTAGGAGGTTCAAGATCAGGTGGTGTTATATGTCGAGGGCCTCCTTGCTCTGCTATAACATGGCCAAAGGAATCACATGACCAGAGAGTAGATGGAGGAAAAGCAGACCAAACTCTTGTTTCTTTATATGTGTCCCAATCCTCCAACAACTGTTTGACCCATTTGTAAAACACTGCCTTCCGACCCTGTTACCTCTTAGAGAATTGTCTTTGATTTTAATGTGACTTCATATGCGATATGTAGCAGATTAAAAAATGATGTGGATAAGATTTCTCCAGTGACTTACTGTTTCACTGATAGGGCTTCAGGTAGCGGTCTGGGACTGTTTTTCAGGAGTTGGGTCTGTCTGGTGTTTTACTGCTGCTATTGTCTCATCTCTGCATCATTGGCACCACTCTCCCTCATGGTTCCTAACGTTGGCGTAGATGTTGGATCTTAAAGGTTTCTTTGGTATTTGTGATCTTTGATATTTGTGTTCTACCCTTAGTTTTAGGCTCCATCTCATGTTATTTGTGACCCACTTTGATAGCAATGTGAGGCCATAGGATGGATGTTTTAACACTGTAAGAGTCAGCATAAGTTTTAGGGAGGTTTCTGAGTAGCTGGGCCTAACTTTTACAGTCATCTTGAGCTTCTGGAACAACCTTAAGGTTTTCCTGCTCGTTTTCCAAAAGCCTTTCCTCCCCAATGTGTTTTTCGGTCAGCCATAGTGTTTGTTTGCTGGCAGCAGCATGTTTAATGTGCTCCCTAGTCCATGTAGACAATGTTTGGAGTGAAGCATTTGACCTTCTTTACACTGGCAGCAAATTTTCTCTTTAGTTTACACCCTGACATATGCTTCCTGTGGGTCTCTTCTCTGGCCCCTAAGGTTCTTTATGAGGTCACAGACCATAGTGCTGTCTGTCGGTCCTTAGCATCTCATAGTCTTTGTGTCTGTGGGTTTCTAGTGCCCTACATTCTTATACTACTCAGCACTTAGTCTTTAGCAATTCACTCCAACCTTTTTACAGCTGTATGTATGCAGTTCCTCAGTCTTCCTTGCTCCCCACCTCAGACTGCCCAGTATGTGTGCCGCCCTGTTCTCGAGACCCGCTCCTCCTTTACAGTTAACTAAAATTTGTTCATCTGGGTCTTAACTCTCTCTGTTGGATCCAAGAGAGGTGGCCAGCCTGCAGATCACTTGGCTTTTATTTGTAGTGTGGAGTGATACTCTGTCTCCATCCAAGGTAGATGCTGAAAATTGGTTTCGACATTAAAATAATTGTCTGAGCATGCAATAGAGAACAGAATTGAGTCTTCTGTTGGAGGTCTTTTCAGATTCCACTCTAGTAGGTTTTGTGTTGGATAGTCATGACTCAGATCAGAGAGATGGGAAAGCATGGCCCCCCTGTGGGAACTTTAAAATATAGAGTCGGAAAGAACACTTAAGGAGGAAATTTTCTCTGAGAATGCCATCTTTTGAAACCACATGCCAGTGTCACTTCTTTATGCTAAATGAGCAAAAATATTATTCCTTTTACCCCATTTCCAATATCATTTAAGTCATTTTATTTATGGTATAAGATTGTTTTAAATATGTGAATAATTTATTTTTTCACTTACCTCCTTATGAGTTTGGTTATATATTTCAATAATGTTATTGACAATCAAGCTTTTGCAAAGTCTAATGAAAAAATCAAGAGAATAATATCTAATCAAATAACATTTTGGAGTTGTAAGTGACATCAAGAAAAACTATATTCTTTCACTTTATATGTATCCAAGACTTCCCAGGAGCTTGTGATCAATTCTTGTCTCATTTACAGATGGAATCCTTGCTCCCTCTGATCATGATGTGGACCACTGTTGTCCGAATTAGTCTTAACACTCCTATGTACCAAACTCCCACAAGAGCTGCCCATTAAACTCTTCTTCTAGAGGTTACACCTTGTGAAAGTTTGCTCATCCACATTGGCGTGTCATGTTGGAACATGAGAGTTTAGATCTTGGCTAGGTACCCATGTCGTTGCGATTTCCTTCCAGACGTATACAGTAGACACTATCTTGCAGCAGATGTCTTGTCTTGGTCCTTTGGCTCTTACAGTCTTTCTGTGCCCTTTTCTATGATGTTTTGTAATGTTCCCTAAGCCTGAGGTATCGTGTTGTATGGTAGATGTATCAATTAGGCTGGGCCACTCACTCAGTTGTTCTCTGTCTATTTGCCACCTGTGGGGTTATGCAATGGTACTCCTTTTCTTTTGGAATACCTTTTACTTACTGCTTAAGAATTAGATGTACATATACAACATTATGATTATTTCTACCCCATTTCCCTTTTTTAGCACTCAACACTCTCACAAAGGTTCACCTTCCGATGTTTACTGATATTTTAATCTCAGTATGAGGGTACATCTGTAATCCCAACACTCAGGAGGTTGAGGCAGGGAGCCTTTGAGTGTAGGGTTACCCTGAGTTAGTAACACACTTTGATTCAAAAACTCACACAAAAATAGACTTCCCATATGGCCAAGCTCTCCCACTCCTAGGTATTTATCCTAAAGACTCCAAGTCAATGTATCTCAGAGACAATTGCATATGAGTGTTTACTGCAATATCACTGTTAATAGTTCTATGGACCTAATCTAAGTGTTCAACAGCAGAGGAATAAAGACAACATGGTTTATATACATACTGGAATTATTTTCAGTCATAAAGAAAAGGCAACTATTTTGTGGGATGACTGGGAAAGACTTTGAACTTTATGCTATAAAAGTCATTGAGTACTCATAGCAGTTAATGGTTGCTGAAACAGGGAAAAGAAAATCAATCCTCACTAGGAACAAGCCCCCCTGTATGTGTAGCCAATACTAAGAGGTGTGCCCTAACCACACATAAACAATACTAAATAATCTCAGCATATTACATTTATAAACATAAAAATGCATATAAAACAATTATAATTAAAGAATAAGAGGTCATGTATTTGAAAAGGAGTGAGAGAGACAGGGGATGAGTTGGAGGGAGGAAACGGGAGAATGATGTAAACACATTGCAGGATTCTCAGACAAGGGGCCACCAACGAAGCAACATAAGCTGGTCTGAGGCCACAGACCCATATACAGCAGAAGTCTCCCAGGTCTGGGCTCAGTGCGAGAAGACACAGCTAACCTTCAAAAGACTTGAAGCCCCGGGGAGTGGGGAGGCCAGCAGTTGGGGTGGCATCCTCTTAATGGGATAAGGAACTGTGGGGAGGTGGACCGGGAGGGGGGTAATGACTGGACTGCAAAAAAAGTAAAAGTGTTATATATTTGTGTGTGTGTGTGTGTGTGTGTGTGTGTGTGTGTATATATATATATGTATATATATATATATATATACATGTATATGCATATGTATATGTATATATGTATGTATATATAAATATGTATATAATACATGTATATATATCAAATTCTCAAAAAAATAAAAAAGAAAAAGGAATGAGCAAAAACAGATTTAAAGAGAGTATGATATTTTCAACTTTTAAGTACATTTTATTAGTAGTATTGAAAAGATGTTCCGGAAAAGTAAAGCAATTCCCTAAACGCCAGAAAACCAAGGAAGCAGCATGTATGCTAATGATAATGTCTCTCAGGCCTTTCTAATTACCCCCTAATATGGCATTTATACTTAGAAAATTAATTTATGCTTTTTATGGTCCCATATAAAATTCTATAAAAATGGTTTTAAGACACCATTGCTTAATTATAAAAGAAGCATTAGCAGAATAGATTTTTTAAAACCTGAATTTGCACATTATGCATTTACACTAGAGTTTAAAATCTTTCTTAGACCTTTGATTTGCTACGTACCAAAAATAATTCACATATTAAACATTTTCCAGCAATTTCCTAATGTGCATTGTAAGTACCTGGTTACATCTGCTTCTTCATATGAGGCGTATAGTGTACTTGGGGGGCTTTTCTTTTACTGAAATTCAATTGATTTAATTAGGCAAGTTGCACTAATGTGCTAGTAGGAAGACAGATTTTTTTGTTATCATTCACTTGAGATTACATTACATTCACAGAATCATAATTATTTTCATGTTTGCTATAGTGAAATAGATATATACCAGCTAAATTTTTTAATGATGTTAACTTTTGATATAAATTGCTATCTAATTTCTGTTGCACATAAGATAGTTCAATGCACCATATCTCAGAAGCTTTAATGATTTTGTATATTTACAAAGTCATGATGTAAAAGAGAGAAGACAGGATGTTATCTGAATGCAGTCTTAGGCAACAGCTGTATTACATAGAATATTACATGTTAGAACCCAATCGTGGCATAGAACTCCCTTGTAAAATTTTAATATCTTACATACTAAATAATTTCAGTTCATTTATATTCTACAATAGTTTATCTGAATTTAGAATTATAAGGCAGTAGTGTTGAGACTTTGATATAGTCAATCACTGATGGCATGCGAGACACAAGAGAGCTGTGCTTTTCTGTGGATGAACTTCAGACAATATCAAATTAGTATCTTTAAAACAATCAATCATATGGATTGTAATATTTATTTTACACTATAGAAGATAACTATTTTCCATGTATATCTACTGTAAACTTTATATTGTAATATCGTAATAATTTCTCAATGTTTTCTTTTTTGTAATGTTAAAAGTCATTAAGTTTTTCTTCTTATTCCCATTTTAGAAATCATTGGCCATTAGAGATAAATAAAGACCCATGTATTGTATAAATGAATGTCTAAAAAATAAAAAAGTACAACTCTGGAAAACAGTTTTGTTTCAAAAAGTGAAATTGTTAAAATTACTCCTAGATGTTTTGTCATAGGAAATTTTAAAAAGAGAGAGTAAAACAAATATTTACACAGAAAAATGTAAAGTGTATGTGACTATTTATAGCACTGTAAGCCTAACTATCACTATCAATCCCAAAGTGGGAAGAATCCAAATGTTCATTGTGAAATGAAAAGACTAATGAATACATCATCTGCTACAGTACTACTGAAAATAGAAATTAGTGAGGCGGTGCTCAGGTATGTCAGGCTGGCGTCAGGCGGCCTTAACAACAAGACTGGGTTTCTCAGTCGTTCTAGAGATTTGGAAGGTGAAGGGGTCTCTCTGCTGAGAGCTCTTATGATGGAGAGAGATTGTTTTGGCTAGACCTCTTTCTATAAGGGTCATTCTGTGAGCATTACCTTGCAATCCAGCTACCTTCTAGATGCAGCACTTGTAACTACTATCATGCTGGGGAGTAGGACTTAGGTCTATGAATTTTGGGCACACACTTTATATATATATATACACACACACACATATATATGTATATATATATTTAAATCAGAATGTGGGTAGATCTCAAAATCAAGCCGAGTGTGTTATAGTGTGTGTCCCTTTACAGTTATTTAAAAATGAACACCCATTTGATACACATACGTACTCTTACTATATCTTATGCTTATTTATTGTTATTATATCTTATTCATGGATTGTCCTTGATTAATATGAAGCGACCTTTTTTTGTCTCTGCACACGTTTGTGTTGAAGTTTGCTTTGACAGATGAGAGCTCAGGCACTCAAAGCCTGCTGGTCGGTTTCACTTATGGAGTGTCTTTTCCTCGTGGTCCCACTGCCCCATTTTTTCAGCATATGCTTTTGTCCCCACAACTGGTCTGACCTCTGTTGTTCTAAGCTTTCACTGTCAGATTTTGCCTTTGCTAGTGTGATGCATTTCCTGAAGGTCGAAAATGATTGGGTTCTGCTTTTGCTTGCTTGTTGTTTGTTTAACGCACATCTGCTTTTTTGTTGTTGTTGCTTTTAATTAAAAAAGTGACACTATTATCATTCAGAATTATTTTTGAGAATGACTTAATAATTTCTGTCATTTTGCTCTTTTTGTGTCGATTGTTTCTTTCTTCATCCACATATACATTCTCATGGTTGTGTCTACATTCTCTCATGTGTGTAGGATTCCTTTAAGTTCTTCCACAGTGCTGGCTTGTGGATGTGGCTTTCCATAGCTTCTGTGTTTCTTGGAAGGCCTCATGTAGTCTTCAACTATAAATTATCATTATTTGAGCATAGCAAGTAATATAGACTTACATTAATTTGATCTTTTAGGGATTGGAAGTTATAGTGTCATGCCTTCCTGGTTCTCAAAGTTTCTGCTAAGGAAGTTAATGTTCTGACGGATTTTATTTTACATGTTACTTGGAATTTTTTTTCGCTTGTTTTGTTTTTCAAGACAGGGTTTCTCTGTGTAGCCCTGGCTGTCCTGGAACTCACTTTGTAGATCAGGCTGGCCTCCAACATAGAAATCTACCTGCCTCTGCCTCCCAAGTGCTGGGATTAAAAGCATGCGCTACCACTGTGGAATTTTTGTCATAGCACCTTTAGTATTCTTTTTTTTTTTTATGTGCAGCATTTTAAGTATAATACAATATGGGAAATTTCCTTCTAAGATGCTTGTCATTCTAAAGGCCTTACACACATCCATGCCTGCCTGTTTCTTGCGACTTATCTGTTCCCCATTTCCTTATTGTGATATTTTCTGTGCCTGTAGTTCCTCCCTCTTTATTGTCCTCTGTATTCATTCGTACATTCTGGCCTTTTAATGGTGATTCAGTCATCTTGGATGTTCTGCCTACACTTCCTTTTTTCGATATTCTTGTCTGAATGTTTTAATTTGCGTTCCTTTTCTTCAAGCCCTGATAATCCATACTCCAGCAGGAGTATGAGGCTTCCAATTGAATCTTGATTTGGACTGGTTGAACTTTCATTCCCAAAATTTCAAATGAATTTTTAAAGCATTCCTCTTGTTATATTTTTCATCTATCTATCTATCTATCTATCTATCTATCTATCTATCTATCTATCTATCTATCTATCTATCTATCTATCTATCTTTACACTCCAGATTTTATCTCCCCCATCCGAATGTTGCACAGCCCATATCTCATCCCTACCCTTCTGTCTCCACAAGGATGTCTCCATCCTCCATCCTCCACCCCACCTGACCTCTAAACTCCCTGGGGCCCCCAGTCTCTTGGGGGATAGGTACATCATCCTTGATTGAACCCAGACCTAGCAGTCCTCTCCTGTATATGTGTTGGGGGCCTCATATCAGCTGGTGTATGCTGCCTGGTTGGTGGTCCAATGTTTGAGAGATCTTGGGGGTCCAGGTTAATTGAGACTGCTGGTCCTCCTACAGGATCACTCTCCTCCTCAGCTTCTTTTAGCCTTTCCCTAATTCAACCACAGAGGTTAGCAGCTTCTCTCCACTGGTTGGGTGTAAATATCTGCATCAGACTTTTTCAGCTGCTTGTCGAGTTTTCTGGAGTTCGGTCATGCTAAGTCCATTTTTGTGAGCACTCTATAGCCTCAGTAATAGTGCCAGACCTTGGGGCCTCCCCTTGGGCTGGATTCTACTTTGGGCCTGTCATTGGACCTTCTTTTCCTCAGGCTTCTCCACTTCCATCCCTGCAGTTCTTTCAGACAGGAACAATTATGGGTCAGAGTTTTGACTGTGTGATGGCAACTCCCTCCCTCATTTGATGTCCTATCTTCCTGCTGGAGGTGGTCTCTATAAATTCCCTCTCCCTACTGTCAGGCATTTGATCTAAGGTCTCTCTATTTGAGTCCCAAGAGTCTCTTACCTCCCAGGTCTCTGTTGCATTCTAGAGGGTCCCCCCAACCTTCTATTTCCTATGGTTGCCTGTTTCCATTCTTTCTGCTGGCCCTTAGGGCTTCAGTCCTTTTCCCTCACCCAATACCAGATCAAGTCCCCCTCCCCCCACTCTTCCCCTCTACTTTCCCTCCCAGATCCTTCCCTCCCTCCCCACTTGTGATTGCTTTCTTCTCTCTCCCAAGTAGGACTGAGGCCTCCTCACTTGGGCCTTTCTTTCATCCTGTTGACTTTTTTTAGTTCTGTGGGCTGTATCTTGGGTATTCTGTTTTTCTTTTGTTGTTGTTGGTTGGCTAATATACACTAATTAGTGAGTACATACCATGCATGTCCTTTTAGGTCTGAATTACCTCACTCAGCATGATATTTTCTAGTTCCATCCATTTGCTTGCAAAACTCAAGATGTCATCGTTCTTAATAGCTGAGTAATTGCCATTGTGTAAATGAACCGCATTTTCTGTATCCACTCTTCTGTTGTGGGATGCCTGGATTGTTTCCAGCTCCTGGCTATCACTAATAAGGCCGCTATGAACATAGTGGAACATGTGCCCCTGTGGCATGGTGGGGCATCTTTTGGGTATATTCCCAAGTGTGATATTGCTGTGTCTTCAGGTAGATATATTTCCAATTATCTGAGGAATCTCCAGATTGATTTCCAGAGTGGTTGTACCAGTTTGCATTCCCACCAGCAACGGAAGAGTGTTCCTCTTTCTTTCATATCCCTTATTGTCTTCTTGATTTCACCCAAGAGCTTTTGTAGGAGAGAGGAGGTATGCATAAATTTTTGTGTGTGTGCATTTGTAGGCTAGCAGTTTCTGTATCTTCCTCAATCATTGTCTGCTTCATTTTTTGAGACATAGTTTTACATTAAACTTGGAGCACCATCAATTTGGCTAGTCGGCTTGACCAATGAGTTTTGTGGTTCTGGCTTGTGTGGCTTGTTTCCTGGCCCCAATCCCACCCCAGTGCTAGAGTTACATGTACCATAAGATCAAGATTTTACATAGGTGCTGGTGACGTGAACTTAGGTTCTCACATATGGGCAGTAAGCATCTTACCAGTTAAGCCATCTTCTTAGTCTGCAACTGCTTAAATAAAAAACAATTTGTTTTCTTTTAGTTCATTTAGGCTTTATGTTCCCGAAAAGCAATCAGGAATAAAGTGGGGTACCCATTTTGGTATCAGATGGTCATTGTAAGAGTGAACCTCATTTTAGCTTGGCTACTGGAATATAGGAAGGTCTGGGGCATTTGGTGCTTAGTGGCGCTACTGGCTTAGCCCTGGAGTGCAGACTCTTATGTGTCAGGGAAAGTGCTAAAATCTTCCAGGTGTCATGTTTTGTTAATAACTAAACTGATAAAATGACTAATGTGCTGGAAGAGATGAGAGAATTCTGAGGATGTACTAAAGGAATAACAAGTTGTAAATGCAATAGAAACATTAGGAGAAAAGACAGAATCTCAAGGCTGCATTCAAAAGGAATTTTCCTATTTGAGAGAATTTGGGGAAGAAAATTGGGAGGTCATTGCTGAGATTTTTTCCCCCAGTACAAGTGAAAAATGTGAATTCTCAGAATCAAAGAGCTGAAATGAATCCTAAGGAAGCTAGGCAGAAAATACATTGAGATGCATGCAAGTGAAATATTAGTATCCCAAAGGAAAAGGAGATCATTCAACAAAAGCAGCAGAGACAGACTATGCATAGTTTCAGGGGAAAAACATTCCAAAGTTTAAATGGAAGTGATCTTTAGTATCAAGTAGTCACTTGTGCCAATATTAACTAGATCAATAAACAAGTAGTCTGCTGTTTGGGAATACACACAGTGTGGCCCTTCACTGCCCAGCTGCCACAAGAATTGTGCTGCTCATGTGCATTTAGGATTTAGGTTGGCATGGGGAGTTGCAGCTGTAAGCTACTAGCCCCAGAACCTCTCTGTTCTCTTGTGATGAGCAAGCTGCACGCCCGAGTTGTTTTCTTCTGCCTGAGCTGTCATTTTGACTCACACTGGCTTGAATACATTTTCTTCAGTAAGGAATTCGTCATGTCCAGCTTCCTGTTTTACATAATTCAGTTCCATATCCAGACTTCCACAACTGTATTTGAATAACAAAAACAAATCATCCTTGGATCACTAGCAGTGACAGTTTTCATGAAAAATAGTTTTCAGCTTTACAGTTTCTAAAATACAGCAAGGCAGAGCAGAAGGAGTTGGAAAACCATGCAAATGAGGAAATCCATAGTCTCTGTCATAGGCACAAAAGAGTAACTATCTTTAACAGCATAGTTTCCAGTACCAAACACAAGCCATAGACAATGGGATAATGCCCACGCAGTTCCGTGTTGAAAACACAGACATTCAAAAGTATGGAGCATACTCTAACAGGTCAGAAGAGCTACTGAACAATGCACTTCAATAATCTCATGTACATTAGACACAGAAGGCATGGGTAATATGCAAGAACAACTAATTGCCTTTAATAAGGACATATTTTTATTAGCATAGAAAGCATTACCTTAAATATATACTCCTAAAAGAGAATACCTATTTGATGTTTTTGCTTGAGAGAAATAATCCCAGAATCTAAATTAAGAAATACTTTTATTTAGTTTCTTTGGGTATCCTGTACTTTATGGGTAAGATCCACTTATCAGGTCCGCATTGCCTCACTCAGGATGATATTTTCTAGTTCCATCTATTTGCCTGCAAAATTCATCATGTCCTTGTTTTTAATAGCTGAATAGTATCCCACTGTGTAAATGAACTACATTTTCTGTATCCACTCTTCAGTCAAGGGACATCTGGGTTGTTTCCAGTTTCTGGATACTACAAATAAGGCTGCTATGAACATAGTGGAGCAGCTGTCCTTGTTTTATAGGGGAGCATCTTTTGGGTCTATGCCCAGTAATGGTATTCCTATGTCTCTGGGTAGAACTATTTCCAATTTTCTGAGAAACCACCATGCAGGCATAATTTTTCTCTAAACCTGCTTTAATAAGGGTTCAACTTCTCCTCTAGCCCATCACCCAGAGGTGGTGGAAATACATGGGGAAATAGACCTGTTTACAAATAGTTCTTTGTGGGTGAGCCCAGTATTCATTGTCAGGATATCAGCAGTCCAGTCTACTAGGAAAACAGCAACACGAATAGCAGTGGCAGTCCAGCCCATTCCGCAGTCCCCACTCTCGAATCAGCAGCTGCAGCCCAGTCCACTCAGGACACCACACAGGAATCAGAAAGGGCAGTTCAATCCAGAAGAGACTGTGAGGCTCACCAACCAGCCTGGGTCCAAGGAAGTGGCCAGATATGACAGGACCCTCATGGGAACTTCTTTGGTGGGTTTCTCTCTATCAAGTCACTACCAGCAAAGCTCACCAAAGCAGTGTAGGGTGAGCCAGTCCATACATGCTGTAGGCAAAGACTAGTGAGGCACAGCAAAACAGACCAACAGTCCTGCTCCCATTGTCTGTGGCTTCGTGTTTATATTCTTTCTAAGCATCACCTGTCTTTTCACATCTCTGCTTTAGCAAAACATCCTTTCACCTGTGTGCCCAGCAAAACATCATTTGACATAACTGACTTTCCAAAGAAACCACAAGTTTCCGCTTCACCACAAGATCGATTGCCAGAACAGTTGTACACATTTGCACTCCCAACAGCAATGGAGGAGTGCTTCCTTTTCTCTTCATCCTCCCCAGCATGTGCAGTCCCTCGAGTTTTTGATCTGAGCCATTCTGATTTGTGTAAGGTGGAATTTCAGGGTCCTTTTGATTTGCAATTTTTTTCTGATAATTTAAGATGTTGAACAATTCTTTAAGTGCTTCTCAGCCATTCAAGATTCCTGTTAAGAGTTCTCATTTTAGCTCTGTACTCTATCTTAAATTGGATTATTTAGTTTCTTGGGGGTCTAACTTCTTGAGTTCTTTGTATATTTTGGATATTAGGCCTTTGACAGATGTAAGGTTAGTGAAGATCTTTTGTCAATCTGTAGGCTGCATATTGTACTATTGACAGTGTCCTTTCCCTTATAGAAGCCTTGCAGTTTCATAAGGTCTCTTTATCCAAGAGCCTGAGCAATTGGTGTTCTGTTCAGGAAGTTTTCTCCTGTGCCAATGTGTTTGAGGCTATTTCTCACTTTGTCTTCTATGAGAATTAGTGTATCTGGTTTTATGTTGAGGTCTTTGATCCAGTGGGACTTGAGCTTTTTGCAAGGTGACACATACGGATCTGTGTGCATTCTTCTACATGGAGACATCCACTTAGACCAGCACCATTTGTTGGTGATGCTTTCTTTTTTCCATCGTATTGTTTTGGCTTCTTTGTTAAACAAAAATTAGTTTTCATAAGTGTGTGGGTTTATTTTTGGGTCTTCAATTCAATTCCGTTGATCAACCTGTCTTTTTCATAAGTGGCAGAGAGAGGGAGGGAACTGGGTTGGAGAGGGTATTGGGGGTTAGGATCAAGTGTGGAGAGAGACAGGAGTGCCAGAAGGCTAGCAGAATGAATGGAAATCTTCAGCTGCAGTGAGTAGGGTCGTGGGGGAGTCTCTCTAGGACATGCCAGAGATCTGGGAGGAGGCAGGCTTCTGGGTCTCAGTTCAGGTGACCTTAGATGAGATGACTAACAGTGGGGACATGGAACCTGAAGAGGCCACCTCCAGGAGCCAACAAGGACTCTCAGTGGAGGGGTAAGGACACTAACCTACCCACAAAACTTTTGACCCAAAATTTATCCTGTCTAATAGAAATGCAGGGACAAAGATAGAGCAGAGACTGAGGGAATGGGCAAACAATAGCTGGCCCAACTTGAAATTCATCCCATGTGCAAGTATCAATCCTTGACATTATTAATGACAGATACTCAGCAATTGATTGAAACATGCATATAGCCACAGCCAAACATTGGATGGAGGTCGACTCTTATGGAAGAGTTGGGGAAGGGACTGAAGGCCCTGAAGCGGGTAGGAACTCCACAGGAAGAACAAGTCAACCTGGACCCCTCCGAGTACTCAGAGACTAAGCCATAAACCAAAGAGCATACATGAGCTGGACCTAGGCCTCCAGTACATATGTAGCAGATGTGCAGCTCAGTCTCCATATGGGTACCCAATAGCTGAGGCAGGGGCTCTCTCTAAAGCTGTTGATTGTCTGGAAATCCATCCCCAACAGAGTTGCCTTGTCTGATCATATGGGAAGAATGTGCCTAGCTCTGCAGAGACGTGATGTGCCAGGGTGGGAGGAAATCTGGGGATGATCCTCTCAGATGAGGAGAGGAAGGGGAATAGGGGAACAATGGATTCTGTTTGGGGGAGACTGGTAGAGGCAGCAATTGGGGTGTAACAAAAGGTTAAAACATTAAAATATAGTGATTAATTAGATATGAAAAACTAAAGGTCTACACAGTTAAATGTCTCTCATGGTTTTTGTCCCTCTCCTCTATGACCGAGTACAACAACTCTTTTAGGACAGCCTGTCATTGTTTTCATGCTACATCTGGGGATTGATAAACATATTTGTATTTAAAAAACCAGAAACACTTATTATCATGTGTGCATTCCTTCTACTTGCATGTGGGTTTGGAGGACCGAACTAGTGCTGTCAGGCATGTGCAGCAAGCACCTTTACCACAGGAGCCATCCCACCAACCCAACCATTCCAGAATCCAAAATAATTCCCTTGAGGACCCCTTCTGTAGATTTTGTAATCACATTTCCCCAGAATGCAGGGCCAGCTCCATCTGCTGCCACTGCATCTGTATTGAAGAAAATGGAGGCAAGATTGTGCATCTTCTGCGTTTCCTCCGAGTACCCCAGTGCCACCTACAGTATTTTTATACTTTCATATTTCATCTTGTTCATAATCGTAAGAGTTCAGCAGTATAATTTTATGTGACAATAGACTTCCAATGAATATTTCATTCAGGTATTTAAAGCATAATATACTATCTTAATGTTCATAAACCCATTTTAAGTGGTATGTTCAAATGGTTTGTCTCAGTTATTCGGCATGAACTTTTCTGAAATATATATGGACTATTAATAACATGATGCCTCTCATCTTGTGAACTTCCTATTTGTCACAAATATCTACATGTCTCCTGACAGTGCTGATCCTAACTTCTGAATCCATAACTGAGATGGAACACCATTGTCCTAGTAAAATTACAACATGGCACAATTGAGCTTTTAAAAAATTTTATTTTAATTTTTAAAAAAATCTCACGTGATTTACATAATTTTTCCCCTTCTCTAGCTTTGTCTGTGCTTACCTCCTGCTGCTTTGTCTTCAACTCATGGCCATTGCTATGGTGTGTTTTTCTTTATTATTGTTTTACACCGCGCACACAGACACACAGACACACACGCACACATACACACACACACACACACACACACACACACACACACACACAAATGAGTATATAAATGCAGTCTGCTGATCATTTGATCTTGCTCATTTGTAAATGCCCCAGTTGATGTGAAAAGAGAGGAAGTTATTCTCGATATCCTGATGAGCCCAGGTAACCCCGTAACAGGTATTTTCTCCAGGTGAGAGAAGTCAGAGAAATGAGAAGCAGAAGACTCCATGGCTTGCTGCTCCTTTGATGGAGAAGCTGTATGGAAAGGCATGCGCAGCTTCTAGGAATAGAGGCCAGGCTATAACATGGGAACCAGGACTTCAGAACTGTGGCTCCAAGCATGAAATTTTACAATGAAAATAATATGCCAGGGAGTTGTGTTATTCAGGGTTCTCTAGAGTCACCAAATTTATGCAATGAACCTCTCTTATATGTATATATATGTATATATGCATATATACATATATATGAAATTTATTGGAATGGCTTACAGGCTGAATTCTAACTAATCCAACAATGGCCAGCTATGAATGGAAAGCCCCAGATCTGGTAGTTGCTCAGTCCCATGAGTCTGGGTGCCTCAGCTGGTCTTTTGTTTAAGTTGGAATGTTAAGGAAATAGGCTCCAATGCCCACAAAGGAATGGATGTGCTGGCAAAGTGGAGGCAAGCGGGTGAAGAATGAACAAACCTTTCCTTCTTCCATTGTCCTTATATAGGCTTCTAGCATAAAGGTATGGTCCAAGGTCTTCATTAAAGGTGTGTGTAATCCATATTCAAGATCTGGATTAAAAGGGTGTGTTATTCCATCTCAAGATCTGGATTAAAACCTTGTGCCTTCTAGCCTAGCTGGTACCTGTATTTTAAATAAACAACTGTGTCACTGAGAAGTGTACTATTAAATTTGATACTAATTCTATGTCACCTTGTGGAGTTGTATAGTGTTCTGTATTAAACACTGCTAAGTCTGGAAGAAGATGGAGTATTTAAGTTCCATTTCATTTGTCTAAAGACATAGTTTTATAGACACAGGGATTCAAAAGTATAATTTATCCTTCCCTATTAAGATGTGCAACCACTGTCAGCCAATAATCTGCAAAACTGTTCTTTAACAGCGACTGTTAACATAATAGTTTGCGTCCATTCCCTGTGGTTCCAACATCCTTTCTCTTAATCAACTCTCTCTCTTTTCTCCTCCCTCATGATTATTCTTCTTGCCAACATCTCTCCTCTGTTTAGCTGTAACCAAAATTATTTTTGAAGTATTTAATAGTGTTGTGATTTATTTAAAGCTTGCAAAAATCAATGTGGACCATTGCTTAGCTTTATTGTGGTTCAGGCAGCTTCCAAAGTGTATTATGTTCCATAATGTGTCTCACTGAATACAGAGAAGCAGCTCTTGTGTACTTCATGGCTGGCATGGTGGTCACAAAGTGGGTAAGGGTTCCAGAACTGTCCTAATTCTGAAAATCAGGTTGCTAATATGATCTAGGGATTTTGACTTAGAGTTCTATAGTATTTCATATAAAAGTAGCTCTTGCCATCCTGGACATGTGTACATAAAAGTAGGGTTCACTTGGATTCAAAAAGGTTTGAATATAACACATTTCTGACTTCTTACTTGTAAATATTTTCCACAGAGTTAATGAATATGAACCTTGTATATTTAAATCTGTGCATTCCTCACACATCACACTCAAAATTTACATCTAAATTTAGCAGGATGATTATAGTGTCTGAATCTGTCCAACCAATTCGGAGATAATTATGTCTCTTTTATAGTCATTTTCTTCCTATCACACTAAATGTTATAAAAGAAGTAACTTCTGAGTTAAAAGAAAACTTTTTCTCTGGTTAGTCATAGCTGCTTTCAGCTTTTGTTCAGTGAGATTAGTGTATTTGAGGAAGGAGACTGTACAGGTCACAGTTGCTCACCCTTTTCTATAAAAACCAACGTTAGAGGCAGTTATGAAAATGCAACAATCAAACAGAAAAATCTGCTCTATGTTATGGAAGAGAAGAAAATGAATCTCTCACCAATTATTAATCAGATTTTACTACCCAGAGACCCAGTGTAATGGCTCTTTAAAGTTAATCTCTGAGTGAAGCCTGATTGGATCTCTCTATTCTTGTCCTTAGCTGCTGAAGTCAACATTGCATTAACCTGTGTTGAAAACAGGAACCTTGTTAGGGAAAATAGTAACTGAACATACATACAATATGAGGTTGCTTACAGGCAAGGCATTTATGCAGTGTGTGTGTGTGTGTGTGTGTGTGTGTGTGAGTGTGTGTGTATGTGTGTGTGTGTGTGTGTGTGTGTGTGAAGTGCTTTCAAGACTTAGCGGCCTGCCATCATGGGGCACTCAGGAACAATGTTAAATATGGGTGCAATGTTGCTATAGACTCATTCATTAACTCATGTGTTTACTTACTTGTTAAAAATTATTGATCAATATTTATGGGTACAATTATCTTCTTTGAAGATATAGTGATGAGCTAAATGGATACTTTCCCAATAAAGACTGTCTATCCCCAATGTCTATATCCCTATGTGTATACCCCATGTGCATAGACCTACATGTATGTACCTATTTGTATATCAGTGTACATACTCCTATGTGCTTATCTCCACATGTATGTTTCTATGTGTATATACTTATGTGTATGTTTTATAAATATATGTGATAGGTTTTATTAAACAAAAGTATCAAAGTGAGTTTGTTATTTATTCCAAGTAAAAATGTAAGAGCTACGATTTCTGAGAGCATATTATACAGAGAGCCTTAGGGAGTCAAAAGATAAAAGTTAAGACCTAAATGATGAGCAAGAATGAGAGAATGGGGACTCTGGAACTGACTGAGGTGGGAGAGTGCTCATTGTGCAAGTATGGTTACTAAGTTCGGGATCCTAGAAACCATGTAGAAAACTAAGTAGGCACTTGTAATCTCAGGCTTAGTAGAATCCCTGAGGCTTGCTAGGGATTGCCAACCAGTCTCATCAAATGTGTGAGCTCCATGCTCAGTAAAGGTCTTGTCTCAAAAACTAATGTGAAGAATGACATAGATCTCTGGCCTCTACACACACATGCATACATATACCATCTCCACCCACTCAGGCACACACAGACGTAGAGAATGAAGTCAGTCAGCTTTTGCCAAGAAGTTCAATATCCTGATCAGAATCAGAGGCAAGTTGAGGTTTAAAGTTCTAATAACCCTAAAGGCAGAGAACTTTTCTGATGTTTGTAGGTCATGTGGGCCACATTTGCTCCTTTCTTTCTTACTATGAAAACAACCGACTGTGTCTATGAGAACAAGGAACCAAGATAAAACTACCATCCCACTCACACCCTTGCAGTTGTGTGGCACCCACTCACACTCTTGCAGTTGTGTGGCACCCACTCACACCCTTAAGTATGGTACTTATTTGGTATATTTTTAAACAAAAGAAAGCAAACTTTCTAGATGTGACCTCCAGAAAAGTTTGGGTGAATTTAATGTCAGTTCATGAAGTTATTAGTAAAATATCTTTTTGCTTTTGACATTTCCCTTTTTCCTTTCCAAAATGAGACTGTTGTGAAAAGAGCTGTGGGCAACATCTTGAGATTGTGAGTACGAGGATCACAATCTAAATGTGGGGAACTTGGAAAAACCAGGATGCTGCGTGACAGTAGAGCCTCTAATGCTGGAGTCCCTACTTGGAGTCTCGCTCTTCTCAGGAAAGAACACAATAATTAATTTGTGCATTTGTAGCATAGATATAAGATTTTTTTTTTGAGAAAACTTTGTATACTAGTCAGAAACTTATATTTTCATTATCCTTATTTTGACAAGTAAAATAATTAATATTGAAATAAATATATTTGTTTAATGCAATTTTTATGTATATATATATTTGTATAAATAATAAATAATAGTAATTTTCAGCTAGGGTGTTCAAGATGCTTCATGAGAAGTTCTGCTTGAGTTGAGTTTTTATGCAAATTTGTTTTTAAACAAACAAGAGAAAAGATTTTAAGTAAAGTTTTTCTGAAACATTTTTCTATAAAGAGTAGAGGACCATAAGAATTTCTAGAAGGTTGACTTCATGTTTAAAATACAAAAAGTTCTATAAAATCTTATTTATTTTTGTATTTATCCATCTATCATCCATCCACTTATGTATGTGTGTCTGTCTATCTATCTATCTATCTATCTATCTATCTATCTATCTATCTATCTATCTATCTAATTCACTGTGCATGTATATGGGTGTATATGCCATGGCACATGTATAGAGATCAGAAGATAACTTGCAAGTGCCTGCTGAGCCACCCTTTTGCCCATTTAAATATTCCTTTCATGTTTTATACATTTGCCTATAACCATGCTGATCGTTCAAGGAATATTTAGTGATTATAGTTGTGAAATTGTGCTTTACCTCATTATCATGATCTTCTTGTATTAAAAGAATAGTATTAGGTAAAAGAAATATAATGATTATCGTCTCAATGATTTTATATGGGGAGAAATACAAGGAATGAAAGGCCAGCTTTGTATTGTTAGGTCTGGATAAACAAGGAATCCCTTCTACACACAGCCGAGGAAGGGTAGATTGTTGGGTAGTTGTGAGTAAAGAAAGTGATAAGGTTTATTTTGAGAAGAAAAATTGAAATGTTGACCAAACAGTTGGAAAGCTGAAATGCCATGCTGGAGAAACCAAGTGAAATCAATGTTTGTTTGTTTTTTTAATTTAATATTTAATTTAATTTAATTTAATTTAATTTAATTTTTTCCCTTATTCACTTTACATCCTGCTGCCCGCTTCTTGGTCACCCATCCCACAATCTTTACCACCTTCCTCTCTTTCTCTTAAAGGGTGGGGGCCTCCATGGGAGAGGAAGCACCTCTCCTGGCACTTCAAGTCTCTGGGAGGCAAGGTGCTTCCTCTCCCCTTGAGGCCAGACAAGGCAGCCCAGATAGAAGAACATATCCCACGAACAGGCAACAGTTTTTAGCATAGCTCCCACTACAGTTGTTTAGGATCTATATGAAGAACAAACTGCACATCTCCTACATATGTAGTTTGCATGATCTTGATTTAACTTTGGTTAAGTGGTATCTCTCTAGAAAATCACCCATTTCATTGAGATTTTCAAATTTTGTGGAGTACAGGTTTTTGAAGTAGGACTTAATGATTCTTTGAATTTCCTCAGTGTCATTTGTTATGTCTCTTTTCATTTCTGATTTTGTTTATTTGGACACTATATCTCTGTCTATTGGTTCCTTTTAGCTAAGGGTATTTTTCTATCTCACTGATTTTTCTCAAAGAACCAGCTCTTGCTTTCTTTGATATTTTGCACTGTTTTGCTTGTGTATAACTGATTGTTTTCAGCCCTGATTTTGATTATTTCATGCCTTCTATTCCTCTTTGCTTTGCTTGCTTCTTTTTTTCTAGAGTTTTCAAGTGTACTTTTAATTGCTAATAGGAGAACTCCCTAATTTCTTTACAGAGGCACTTATAGCTATGAACTTTCCTCTTAGCACTGCTTTCATTGTGTCCCATAAGTTTGGGTTTGTTGTGCCTTCATTTTCATTGAATTCTAGAAAGTTTTTAATTTCTGCCTTTATTTCTTCTCTGACCCAGGGATTATTGAGTAGAAAGTTGTTCAATTTCCATGACTGTGTAGGCTTTCCATTGTTTCTGATTTTGTTAATGTCCAGCTTTAATCAATGGTGGTCTGAGAAGATACAAAGTGTTATTTCAATTGTATCTGTCGAGGCTTGGTTTGTGACCAACTATATGGTTAATTTTGGAGAAGGATCTATGAGGTGCTGAGAAGAAGGTATATTCTTTTGTGTTTGGGTGAAATATTCTATGGATGTTTGTTAGGTCCATTTTATTCATAATGTCTGTTAGTTTCATTATTTTTCTGTTTAGTTTTTGTCTGGATGACAAAATTGGTGAGTGTGTGGTGTTGAAGTCTCCCATTGTTAATGTGCATGGTCTGATGTGCGATTTAAGTTTAGCAATATTTCTTTTACTAATGTGAGTGCCCTTGTGTTTGGGGCATAAATGTTCAGAATTGACATATCATCTTGATAGATTTTTTTTCTTTGATGAATATGAAATGTCCTTCCCTGTCTCTTTTGATTAATTTTGGTTGAAAGTCTACTTTAGTAGATATTAGAATGCCTCCAGCTTGCTTCTTGGGTCTGTTTGCTTGGAAAACTTTTTCCATCCCTTTGCTGAGGTAATGGCTATTTTTATTGCTGAGGTATGTTTCTTGTATGCCACAGAATGAAGGATGCTGTTTTTGTATTTATTCTGTTAGCTTGTGTCTTTTTATTGGGGAATTGATTCCATTGATGTTAAGAGATAATAATGACCAGTGATTGTTATTTTCTGTTATTTTGATGTTGGTGGTATTTGTGTGTGTGTATGTTTCCTTTTTTTTTTGATGTAAATTTTGCTGGAATTACTTATTTCCTGTTTTCTTGGATGTGGTTTTCCTCTTTGCATTGGAGTTTTCCTTCTAACATTCCCTGTAGTGCTGGATTTGTGTGGAAATTTTGTTTGAATTTGGATTTGTCTTGAAACATCTTGTTTTCTCCATCTATGGTGATTGAAAATTTTGCTGCAAATCGTAGTCTAGTAGGTTGGCACCTTTTTTTTTTTTTTTTTTTTTTTTTTTTTTTTTTTTTTTTTTAGATGTTCCAAGATATTGCAACTCTAAAAGCTATGAAGGCAAGCTTTTCTAGCTTTTAGAGTCTCTGCTAAAGTCAGGTGTAATTCTGATATGTCTGCCTTTGTATGTTACCTGGTCTTTTCCCCTTGATGGTTTAAATATTCTTTCCTTGTTCTGTAGATTTTGAGTTTTGATTATGTGGTGGGAAGATTTTCTTTTATGGTCCAGTCTAATTGATGTTCTATAAGCTTTCATGTGTTTAGAAGGCATCTCTTTCTTTAGGTTGGGAAAGTTTTCTTTTACAATTTTGTTGAGAATATTTTCTGGGCCTTGGATCTGGGACTCTTCACCTTCTATTCTTCTTCTTCTTAGGTTAGGTCTTTTCATGAGATCCCAGATTTCTTGGATGTTTTGTGTCAGGAATTTTTTAGAATTAACATTTTCTTTGACTGATTTATGAATTTCTTCTATTGTATCTTCTGCATCTGAGATTCTCTTTTCTATCTTCTGTCTTTGTTGGTGATGCTTGCATCTGTTGTTGTGTTCTCTTCCCTAGGTTCTCCATCTCTGAGATTACCTCAGTTTGTTTTCTTTATTGCTTCCATTTCTACTTTCAGATTTTGAACAATTTCATTTATTTCTTTCACCTGTTTAATTTTATTTTCCTGTATATCTTTAAGGGACTTATTTATTTCCTCTTTAAAGACCTCTATCTGTTTAATTGTATTTTCCTGTATTTACTTAAGGGATTTATTCATTTCCTACTTAAAGGCTTCTATCATCTTTTTAAGATTGTATGTAAGGTCATTTTCTTTTGTTTCCATTCTGTTAGGATATCCAGGGCTTGCTTTAGTGTGGTAGCTGTGCTCTGGAGGTGTCCTACTGTCCTGGGTTTTGTTGATTGTGTTCTTTCCAGGGCCTTTAGCTATCTGGTTGGTTTTGGTCTCAGGATGTCCTTGTGGTTGTAGCTACTGGGAGGCATGTGAACCTTGATGGTCCTGATGTGACAGGCCTCTGATGGCTATCATTGGGCTGTATAGTTCAGGACCTGCAGGTCTGTGTGACTAGGACCCATAGGCCTGTATGTCTCAGGAATCTCAGATCTGATCAAGGTTGGAGGAAAGGTGGCGAGAGAATGGAGGATCCCTGGAATATCAGGCTGCACAGAGTAGCTTGGCTTGGTCAAGAGGGTTCAGTAAGCCTTGAAGATGGGAGGGCGATGGGAAGTTTACCTCTATGGCTTAGGATCTACAGGTTGAGGAAAGTGGGGGAGAGTTGGTGGGAGAAGGAGGTCCCCCTGGGATAGTAGGCTGCTCAGGGCAGCTTGGCTTGGCCCACAGGGTTCTGAGAACAACAGGGGGCGGGGATCAATGGCTTTTATCTCAGCATTTTTGTCTATGGCACTTTTTGTTGTTTTCCCACCTCCCCAGTGTTATGTGATAGCACATAGTTCTAGTTCCTTTAATAACAGAATAATTATGTAACCTATTATCTCATGTGCCAAGAGAACATGCAAAATGAAGCCAGGATTTTGTTTTTTTCTTATTGTTTATCATTACTAGTACAATTACAGTTCTGTCTTTAAATGTTTTCATCTTCTAAAGTAAGATATACTGTTTTCTAATTCATATATCTCCACAGGTGTATGTTTATCATGATGAATATTAGAGATGCTGAAAAAAGCAAGGACAACATGTTCTTAATTACAATCTGTAATGTTTAACAAAGATGATCTGATTATCCTCTGAATGTCTTCTGTATAAAGCCCCAATTAAGCAATGTGGAGAAGTGTACTGGTAAATTGCTTTAATCAAAGCTTTTTGCATATTCAAACATACTTCATGATATTTATGACCTACATGGATTCCACTGTATATATTTGACTAAAGATTTTGATTGAAAGCTTTGGTTGAAAGCTGAAAGTCTTTTTAAGTCACTTCACAATATGACAAACTTTTGTCAAAGAGCTTTTTAATTGCCTTTTATAATTATGTATTTGGGACACTTAGGCTGAAATCTTAGCTTGAAATCTTAAACCATTTTAATAAATCTCTTAGCCATGAAAGAACAGCTGGAATGAATTATACATAATACAATAGCATAAATTCAGTTTTAGTGTAGATCATAGTGATTGACATTTAAAGATAAAACATGATATGTATAAGAGCTATCACCAGAAACAGAAGAGGGAGAGACACTGGGCCTGGTTTGACATAAGAAACACCAAAGCTGAACCCCATTTACACATTTCCGTAATGACTAGGTATGCAAATATATGAGTTTATGGGGGCCATTTGTATTCTCACCACCAGGAAGTACTCCAGATCCCACAGCAGGAAGAAGTTAATATCTGTCTTAACATAAGTTTCTATGGTTGTGAAAGAACATGACCAAAGTCAACCTGGAGAGGAAAGGGTTTATTTTTCATCTTGTAGTCCATTAAAAGTCAGCGCAGGAACTCAAGGCAGGAGCCTGGAGGCAGAAACTGAAGCGGAAGTCATCGATGAATGCTGCTTACTTGGTTGCTTTTATGGCTTGATCAGTCTACCTTCCTGTAGTACCCAGGACCACTCTCCAAGGGGTAGCATGAACCACAATGGGCTGGACACTCCCACATCATTAGTTAAGTGATTCACTACAGACTTGCCTACGGACCAGTCTTATGGATGCATTTTTTTCAAAGGAGAGTCCTTTTTCTAAAAGACTCTAGATTGTGTCAAGTTGATCCAAAACTAGCCAGCTTCTAAGTATTCTTTTGACTCTTGCTGTAATATGACGCTGAGGACCACTTGCGGCAGGAGAAACACTCTGCTTTTCAGACCCCAGTGCTTTTTCCCTGTTGTGGATTATCGTATGCTCCACACTGAGCACCAGCTGTGGCTTTAGCTCCAGGCTTTTGTTCTTGTATTCTTGTCTATGTGACCTTGAACAGCTCTGTTAATTCCACTTTCCCTTAGATTAATCCTTGACAAAGCCACTCTGGCCTTTGCTGAGACCTAGGAAATGCCCACAGGGAAGCAAATAACCTGAAATCTTAGCTCACACACAAAGCGCTCCTTGTCTTCTTGAGTTTGGTGCATAAAATCCCCTTGTCTTTGCAGCTCTCCAGTAACCTTAAACAAGGATTAGAATGTTACCAATTTTAAAAGTTGATACACAAGGAACGGTGTTCAGATGAAAAGCAGTTCAGAAATAAATCGTCTCTGTCAGTATTTTTCAAAGGTTAAATTTACCAGAACAATCTAATTTTATTTGCAAATGCACAGCTGCACATATAGGTAAAGTGAATATTGACATAACTACACCAGGAATAAACTCACAAGTCAAGAAGCATTTACTATACTTAACTAATTAGGTAGGTGCAGTTTAAAAATTGGAATCTTATAGGCCATTTGGTAGTGCTCTATTTCAAGAGAAAACAATAAATGTCAGAAGAACAAATGTCAGTCATGAAAAGCTTCTTTCCTGTTTGGCAGTTGCCATCAGATGAGCTGAAATGGCTGACACAATGCATTCCGATGCTTTGGAGAATGAGGCAGTCTGATGCTGTGTGGTGCATTTCCCCTGAGGGTTCCCTGATGGTAGTAACACTACATCTCTGGGATCCATAGGTCTCTAGGCCTGACCCAGACTGAAAATGCTCCAAGGTTGCATTCCTAGACCAAGAGCAGCTTTGTAACATAATATGCATTGCTGTGCATCCCAGTGGCCAGATTCTCAGCCTGCAACTTGTAGCAAGCTTTTCCATCCTGGTGTTAACCAGCTAAAGTTGCCCGAAGTCATTTCAGTCTATTTGAGAGGAGAGAGATGATTGTCACTGTGGGATTCTGAGGGTCTTGAATTCTTACTGCGTTGAGGAAGATTCCACACGTGTATTTTTTGAGATTATCCTCATCAATTCATTTTATAAAGCTACCAGAAGAAATCACTAGAGCAGTCTACATACAAATATATACGTACATATTACTCTGATGCTACAAACTGATCAGGTCCAGTTTTGGCTCTGGATTTGTTATAGCATGCACGATAACTCACGGGTAGATGCGCATGTAATTTGTTAGCTGGCTGAGGGTTTTCATAGTTGAATAAGTGTTGGTAAAGGCAGTGATGGAACATTAGAGCCCATGTGCACCTTCAGACATGGCGGCCAGAACAGACAGGGAATTTCACAGGCCAAAGTCTCAGCAGACACTGGAATTACAACATTCTGGTTCTGGATGACAGCAGAGAGTGGCACCTGAGGGTGTAAAGTGAGCAAATTTAGTGGTTCTGAATACAAGGAATATTTCATAGGCATTCAACTGGAGGGGATTGATATGAAATGATTTGGGTACAGTACCAACAGGTGGACTCACTCTCCTTCGAGGTGGTCAGAGCCAGTGAGTTTAACTTCCTGGGAGGCAGCTTAACAAGTTAACTCCTTGTTCCTTTTGTGCTTGTATGGGGATTAATGTATCAGAAGGTTTTCCTATCAAATGTCCAGCCAGCATCTCTTTTCATTAAGGGTTTCATACAGGGCCATCCAACTGAAGACAGTGACAGTGATGGTAGATTTGTCAATAACCTTAGCATGCTGCACTAAGAAGTCCACAGACATCAAGTGTTCCTTAGGGTCCTTGCCTTCCAGATGAGGAAGTCAGGCAGCTCCAATTTGTTCTTGCTTTGCATTGAAGCATATTCTTTATCCCATCAGAGCTCATGGATCTCTCATTTCTGCTTCTGTCTGTTGTTCCTGGGATGAGTACCCACTCATTCTGCTGGTCCCCTCACTGGAACAAAATGCTAATGTTCTCTGTTTCTTTGAAAAGCTAGCGTTTAAGCCTATGACCTAAATTCATGTCCTAGTTTTAAAACAAAATGAGATCAGAAAAATGAGAATCAGATATTTTTAGCTTTTGTGTTGGGAAGAAGATTCTGCTGCAGATATATATATATATATATATATATATATATATATATATATATATATATATATATATATCAGGGCTCAAATACTGGTTATGGTGGTGAATTTGATCAATTTAAAACAAGTAGAATCACTTGGGAAGGGAATGTCAATAAAGAGTTGTCTGGATTGGTATTGCCTATTATGTGTCTGGGACAGAGTTTCTTAATTGGGTTAGTAGAAGCAGGAAGACACACCCTTCTTGTGGTTGGCACCATGTCCTGGGCTGGACCCTGGACTGAGTAGGGGAGGATGCAAGCTGAGCACTGACCACCATGCATGCATTCTGTCCCTTCTTGACTGTGGATGTGACAGGTTGCCTCCGGTTCCCACAGTGAATTTCCAGCAATGACAACAGTTACCTGGAACTGCACTCTGAATAAACTATTTCTCCTTAAGGATTTTTCTTTTTGTTTGTGTGTGTGCTTGTTTGTTTGTTTGTTTTTTGGGTTGGGGTATTTTAATCACAACAGTATTTGTGACACTAAGACAGTGAGGGAAAGGATAGGAATGAAAGACCCAAGGAATGGCCATCCTGTCCATTCTTCATGTTCCTTCCCTGTCCCCTGTGAAGTAGAAAAGATCACAAGAGAAGGGGATGCTCTTATCTTCATTGTACTTTTCCTTGTTCATTCAGGACATGAAGTATTGGAATAACCTCCATCCTTGCTACTACACAGAGTTCCATGTTAGTTAGAGAAATCATCATCTTGGGATAGTCGCTTAAAGAATCTTGTTTAGACACAATACAAATTAAACATAAATAGGATGAGGTACGTAAGATGAATAAGTAAGCAGGGGGGAAGTGTCCAGGGCAGTATAACTAGTTATTATTTTCTTCTGTGGAGAAAACAGGAACAAAATTCTCTAGTAGGTGAACCCTGATTAGTTAGCTTTGGGTTTTAACTTGTATTGAAATTAGCTTTTCTAGAACGATAAGATTACATTCACATGCTTTCATAGTCAAGTACTAGTTTTCTTTTCATTTTTTTTTTTACCTTTTAAATCTGTTTTGTAATTGTGCTAATCTCATGGTATGTATAACTAGCTTTCACTTCTTGAAATAGAAGATCACAAAAACTTGAGTGGTTTTAGAAGGGTCACACAGCAAGCAAGCAACTGACACTTGAACCCCACACTCAACTGAAACACTGTCCTTTGTCTGACTAAATCAATAAAACGTAGAATGTTTAAGTGATTCATCATTAGTCTTTATGGGTACTTGCTATGTGTGCCACATGCATGCCTACATCGTAGGAAGGCCAAAAGACAGTTTCAAATCCCCTCAAACTGGAGTTACAGATGGTTACAAGCCATCGCGCAGGTCCTGGGATTTAAACTTGTGTCCTGTGGCAGAGCTTTAATTGCTCTTAACCACTGAGTCATCTCTCCAGCCCCAAAATGGTTTGATTCTTCATGTATAAGGTAAGTGGCTGGATTTCAAAATAATACAGCATGTAAAACAATTTGTGCGGAATTCTTTTTTAAAGTTTTCTTTGAGAAAATTAGATAATATTTCAAGGCATTAATTATGCACCAAGTACATGACATTTGTATTTTAGTTTACAATTATTCTTATAATTAATATGTGGTTCATGTTGATTAAAATGCAAATCTAGCTGTGTACCATTTCAAACAGTAAGTGACGAGAGCAGGGACTTTCTAACTTAATTGGAGCCTATTAAAAATGAAAGAAGCAGCCTCATTTAGTAGAGCAAGCCAGAACAGTGAGGCAGGGACAACTTTGTGGCTGATGAAAATACACACTCATTGTTCAGAGCCCTGTATAGAATTCAGTATTCGTCATTAAAGTTGTAGATGAGCATTTGTCCAATGTTGTGAGGCCTGCTCCTTAAAATATCCTGTCCTTACCCTTCCTGATTCTGCTTACCTTAATTTTGGATAATGAATTTTAATTGTAATGTAAAGATAGCTTTGGTGGAATCTCCATTACAATCTTGTTTTTAAATTATTTTTATGTATTTTTAACTAGTGCTTTTCTGAGTGTGGACATGTATGCAATACGTACTTGGATATCGTTTATATACAGTACACTTATGCTTCTCTTTTCCATTTTCTTTTCTAGCGTCTTCCAGGTCCTGGCTGCTATGATGTTCAGAAATCGTATGACATGTCCCAAGTTAAACATAATTACATGCCACCTCGTAGTTCCGTGGCTAAAAGTAGGCATTCCTCTTTCCTGAGTGCAGCTCCGCGCTGCGTGCGAAAAATCGCTGACGGGCCAGGTAAGGCTCACTGCTCCTTGAGGCTGTGGGAAGTCACATGTTCCGTATGAGCTCAGCACATTCCCAGCGATAGTCATACAAGTGCATAGGCTTGCTCTCCCAAGATTAACAGGGAGTAGCGAAAAGCGGGAGACTTTTGATTTCCAAATGTAAAATTTGTCTCGGGTGTTATGTTTCCTAGTTATTCCAAAGACATTTTATTGGTTTTACCTAAGATAATATATTCATCTTGCATTCTATTTGGGAAAAGCTCAGAACTCATCGCACATTAAAAGTTATTAAAGGAGAAAAGTACTTTCCCCTCATCGGGAGAAATCGCTATAGTAGAAGAAACATACCCCAGTTACATAAGCTACGTGAGTATTTTCAAACATCAAGCGAACTGACTCAGTGGTCAGCTTCGTCAGCTTACAGGATTGTGAAATGCCCAAAGCACTGGGGACGTGGAGCTGGACAAGTTCCCGTGAGTGTTCTCAGGCAGGATTACTGAGGCAGGAGGCTAGCCCTGAATGAGGGTGATGACATTGGATGGGCCGAGGTGATGGAATAAATGAAAATGGAACAGGAGAATGCCAGCCGAGTACAGGTCCACGGAGACGAGAGCACGGGGTCTCCATGGGCAGTCGACAGGATGTGGTCTTAGAACTATGCCTTCACTGCCATCGAGGGCTGCATCCTTTGATCCGTGAGCCTTTGTAGCCTGTTTTTCCCTTAAACTTATTCTTTCCCCTTCAGGGTTAGGTCAGAGCAGCAAGAGAAGGCACTGATCCAGCACTAAGTCCGTTAGTATATATGCGGCCATATATATTCACACACATACACACACACACACACACACACACACACACACACACACACACACACATACAAACGACAGGAACAGCAGCAAATGTTTTGTTATGATGTGAGCAATTTGTACCGGATCTTGGGAGAACATGAAGGAAAATGGTGAAGCAGACGTAAGAAACTTTGTTTTTCCAGAGTTTTTAGTGAGAAACTGAAGTAGGAGACCATACACTGTCAAACATGGGACAAAATGCCTCCGATACTCTTTAAGTTGAAAGGTGACTGTTCTCTGCCTGTCTTACTTTCTTCTCTTTCTTCCCTCTGTCCTTCCTTCCTTCCTTCCTTCCTTCCTGAGCTATTGTACTACTCTTACACTGTCAGCTTTCAGGTGTAAGTCAAACTTAAAATCTTAGCTGGGAGTGGTAGTGCTTCCAAATTGATTAGAATGACCAAAGATTCTTTGTTTCTTTGATATATATGTATACACACACTTATGTATATATATGTGTATATCATTGTGATCATGAATTTTCTGTTATAAACACCTCATTTATACTTTCAATTCTTAATAGTTTTGAATTTTGCCAGAGACAAATGTATTTGATGCCTTTCCAGAGTGATTATTTCCAGTGAAGTTCAGTGAGACTAGTTCAGTTTGTTTTGTGATGGCGCTTGTCTTATAAATGATGTCCTTTAATATCACCCACAGCAGCAACAATTATTTACTCTGCTTGCTATTTATCCATTGGTAGTTTTCTTTATTAATTTAAAAATATTTATTCTTATTTTATGCATATGCATAAGTGCCTCCATGGATGTCCAGCTGGCATGTGGCTGGTACCCATAGAGGCCAGAGAATGGCATTGGATTCCCTGGAGCTGGAGATACACACAGTTGTGAGCCAATGGATGTGGGTGCTGGGACTTGAACCCAGGTCCTCTTCGAGAGCAGCAGAGCCACTGCCCTAGACCCTTGTTTAATATCTCTAGAAAGGACTTTTCATGTTAAATCTAAAACTCATTACATATCAAATTATTTTATAGTACTATGCTATAAATAAAAATGAAAGTGTAAGACTGAGTTTTAGAGTGTGTCATTCAGATTTATTATTTGTTATGATATTATTTTAAGGGGTTTGCCTTATATAGTTGAAGAAAATATATTATTATCTTTTTAACTTTTTAATAAAATTACAATTTAAAATTATTTTTTTGCTTTTTATACTGATAGATACAAATAAAGAACAGAAGTTGACATATGAATAAACATAAGATTCACAGATTTATAAAATATGTGTCTTGACTCAGCACTTTATTGCCATGTATTTACTTTAGATGGTTTAGAACCTTAGCAGGTATGGAAGGGGTTTGTCTTAATTACAAAGGACATTTTTTCTTTGAGTGCATATATTTAAGAAAGATAAAACTCATTCTCGTTAGTCTAAATTAAACAGGGAAAGAGTATATTTGCAATCAGTATGCTGCATTCCATTAAATGTTGTGTAACCAATAAAAACACATTAGAATCATTTAATGAAGAAATTATTAAATGAGGTGTATCACATTATAAAGCAATCTCCTTTTATTACTCCAGGTTTTAATTCATAGGTATGTAAATGATTTTGTGATTGATCCAGCTCAGGTAATGTGAAATTGCTAAGTAGAAAAGTACTTAAATATTACTTTACTTCTTATATTGACCTGCTTTGGAACATCTAGTGGAGAGAAAGCTTAGAATTTTAAAGAGAAAGTGGATGGTGAAGCCATTGTTGAGAGCGGGAGGTTAGAGACTCCTGCTTGGAGGTGGATGTGTAATTTGCTGTCTGCATTCCTAAAGGGCAGGTTGGAAGAGTGTTTCAAATATATATGATGTCTGACCCAAAATTCTATTACTAAAGTTACCCAAATGGGGTGCTTATAATTTCAGAATTGTTGATGACAGTTATCAAAATGGGAGTCAAAATGTTTAAATTCCTAAATGAAATGAGAGTTTCAGTTAATTTGAATATAAACTTGATTACAGTTTTATAAAAATGTAGAAATGCTATATATTTTATAAAATTGGGAAATCTCATCAAAAAGATAGATTTAATTCATTTGTCCACTGATTTCATTTGTATTTATGAGCCTCTTATGTGTAAGGTGTGTGTTAGGTATTGGTATTGCAGCAAACAAAAGACAAGCACCCTTGCTCCTCAGTGCGCAGTTTCAGGTACAATAGACACCTTAAAAATTGTTTCTCAGGTCAGCAAGATGGTTCAACAGGTAAAAACACTTGCCAAAAAGACTGCGCTCTGAGTTCTTTCTCTAGGACCCAGGTAAAGGCAGGAGGAGAGAGCTGACTCCACACATAAAAGCCTCTGACCTCCACACTCACACTGGAGCACCATGGTCAAACACTCACGTTATGCAGAAGCTATTGGTGAAGCCTTATTGCAGCAGAAGACCTTGACATATTGGAGATACCAGTGCCATGAGATGATCACCATGAACAGCAGCAGCAGTGGAGTGGAGTCAGCCAGACCCTAGAGTGCTGCAGAGGGCAGGGCTGGAGATGTGGCCAAAGCCTTTCGGAGAAGCTCAGAAGATCATGTGTGGATCCCAGACACTGGAACAAGAAGCTGTAACATTGAAGTTGCCTTGGATACCCCATAATGTGCAAGATGCCAGAGCATAGGAAAGATACATGTGAAGGAATGCTGCTAACAGGGGGTGGAACTAACAGGGGGGATCCAAGAAAAAGAATTGAATTGCAGTCAACAAAGCTGGTGTAGAACTCTTAGCAACTCCAGTACCATGTCTGCCTGCATGTTGGCCTGCTTCTTGACATTCAGTCCTGCTATGGACTGAAACTGAAACTGGAAGCCAGCCCCAATGAAATGTTTTCCTTTATAAGAGTTGCCATGGTTATGGTGTCTCTTCACAGCAATAGAATTCCAACTAAGACATCAGGTTAGATGGCAAGTGTCCTTACCCACTGAGCATCTCTTTTAAATACTGCCCTCATCTATCTTATTTTACCTTCCTCAGGTTATCCCTTCCTCCCTGATAGATAGACCCTTATTCAATGCCTAACCCCTTCAGTTATATGAATTGTAGCTTTGATATTGAAGACTAAGCAGCTAACATTCACTTAATATGTGTTGGGATACATGTTAAAGAATTCTAGTTTTCAGTTCTTTGGTCAGTTTGGGCTTTCTTTATTGATTCTATTTACACTTCTGTGTCTTGAGCCGTTTTCTTTACTTCCTTCCACTGTTTGTGTTTTCTTAGATTTCATTAATGAGTTTTTCATATCTTCTTTAAAGCCTTTGACAAGGACCTTTGAGGTCCTTGTCTTGTGTTCCAGTTAGACTGCATTTTCCAGGCCTTACTGTAGTAGGGTTGCTGGGATATAGTGGAGATGTATTGGCCTCATTGTTAATTATTGCATTTTTATGTTGAGGTCTTTGATGATTGGAATTTTAGGTGCTGATATCTGGTTTTGTCACTGTTGGGTAGTCCATCTTTTGGTTTCTGTTGCTTTCTCTGGTTCTTAGGAGAGTGTGGAGGCTATGGGTTTCCTAGTAGGGAAAGTTTCTGAGATTCTTCCACTCTGGGCACTGTGGGTCCCAGGTAGATTTTGTTTTTAGGTATTGAGAGCTGAAAGGTAGGAATGGGAATGGTTTAGCAGGAGAGCAGCTAAGAGGACCCAGGAGGGAGGAAAGGTGGGTGTGCCACCAGGATCTGCTAGACCCCTCTCTATAGTAGACTTCCTGCTACAGAGAAGATTGGAATTGGAGGACAGGAAGGAGGGTGAATATGGCCTACCAGATCCCCTGGTGGGTGTGGTCAGTGGGTTTCCAAGAAGTGCTTTTGGGAATTAGTGGCTGAGGAAAAGGAATCGGGTGATGGAGGAAGACTGTGGAAGGAGAGTGATCCACTGGGGATGCAGGTGAAGAGGAAGGGGGAGATTTATGCAGGTGGTCTGCTACAGAGATGGGGATAAGACTGGGGGATTGGAATTGGAGAAGAGGAGGGAGGATGAAGACTTCTTGGCCAGTTTTATTCTCAAATTTTTGAATGATATAAAACCTTGAAACTTAAAGTATACTTATTAGTAGAGACCCACTGTTTGACTGAGTGGTTATAAGAACAGTGCAGTGCATGTAAGATAATATTCATTGTGTAAACCAATCAGGTACTGACTGACTTTACTGTGCAAGTATAGATCATTTCTCAGGAAGATAACATTGTCATTTTTGCATCGGATTCCCAAAGGAAATTATTTTAAGAAACAAATATAATTTATCCTAGAAGTTAATTGAACATATTCCATGAAGCTGTTTTTTTATTCTTTTAATAAACATAAGTAATACCTTTGATATAAAAATCACTGTAGTGTGAAAACTAATTATTTCTTCTATTTTCTCAGTGACTTGTAATATTCTAGTTCCCAAAGTACCATAAAGCTTGTCCAAATGCAGCTCTTCTCTCACATTGAGTGCTGTTAACAGATTGCTATAAACATGGAGTGATTTTTTTCTCCTCTGTAGCTTCCAGGAATATTTCTGAGCTGCTTGAATGCATGGTAATTCTGACTAGAGAAAAAAAATTATAAGATCAATTTTTGGAATGTGCTTATTTTATTATAAAATATGAAATAATTTCATTACCTTTTCAATCTCAAATTATGTTTGTTTTTTAGATACTCTAAAACATATTTAAATGCTTCTTAATTATACAAAAGTTGAGAATGATTTTTTACTAAGCATAGATTATAGTTAAAATTATCCACATATTAATTACATACAGATTACTGGTTTTTAAATATTTTGTGAAAATATTTTGATCATGTTCTTTCCCCTCTCCCAACTTTTCCAATATTTTCCCACTTTCTACCCACCTATCTTCATATTATTTCTCTTGAAAAAAACTAAAAGCAAACCTAACCAAGCAATCAACCCTCCATTCATCCATGCAACCAACCAACTAGCCAACCAACCACCAAATCAACCAACTAGCCAACCAACCACCAAATCAACCAACTAAACAACCAACTAACCAACCAATCAATCAACCAAAAAACCAACCAACCAAAAGCACACACAGAGTAATATTGAGTCTGTTTTGTGTTGGCAAACTACTGAGAGCAAGGCCTGTCCTGGAGTGTATTTAATAAACTCAGTGTCATTCCACTGAAAAAATTGATTGTCCCTTTCTCAGAATCTATTTATTCTAACAGCTTTTCAGTTAGGTTGTATTTGTGCTCATTTCTCCTTCACATTGGGATTTTGTCTGGCCTGAGCCTATGGAGGACTTGTGTGTATTGTCACAGTTCCTGTGCATTCTTTTGTGCATGAGTCCCATTGTATCTTGCAGATGCTGTTTACTTGGAGTCATCTACCACCTCTGGCTCTTAAAATTTTTTCACTTCTTCTTCAACACAGGTCCCCAAGTCTTGATGAAACTATGATAGCTATCCCAGATTACATGAGTGCTCCATAATCACTCACTCTCTGTACACTGTCCAGTTGTCAGTCTCCATGTTAATCCTTTTCTACTGCTATAAGAAGTGTTTCTGATGAGGATTGACTGATGGGTGTAACAATATGTCATTCTGAGGCTTATTTATTGCTATGTTCACTTAGCAGAATATCACTTAGAATAATAGCAGTATGTTTTCTCTAGGGCTCGTAGACTAGTCTCAGGTGTATTAGCATTAACCGGATCAGGTATGAGTTCCATCTCATGGATTGTGCCTTAAATCAAATTAAAAAGTGTGTGATACTCTCGTGAAATTTGTGCTACCATTGCACCAGTGAGTTCATCTTGCAAGCCTGTCACCGTTGTAGCTTGGAGAGTTCTTAGTTAGGTGAGACTGATAACTGCTTTCCTTCCCCAGTAGGGTATGTTCCTTGCTGGCGGAAGTCTGAACTGGCACAGCTACTAATAAGTGTGGAGGGTACACTGAAATCTGAAAATAGATCTATCATAAGATCCAGCTATCTTGGGTTGTGAGTCATTTAACAGCACCACCTCTGTGCCTAGCCTCACAGAGTTAACCTGTCAGGGTGAGGGGATACCCAGGGGACCGCTACTTGCCTAGAGGAGAAGGAGAGAGGGAAATGTGGAAAAGGATTGTGAGAGGGGGTGACAGACAGTGAGCAGTATGTAAAGTGAATACACAAGAAAAAAATTCAATTTTAGTGTAAAAGACAAATGTAACACTGGGGTTGTGATATTGATATGATTGCAGTTTTCTCTAAGTTAATGTTATCAACTGAGTGCAGAACTAATAAAAATAACTTGAGGTATGAAAACAAAAAATCCAGCTATAATACTCTTTGGCATAAAGGATTTTACATTCTACTAAAGAGATAATTGTTCACCCATGGTTGTTGCTACTCTATCATAATAATCAGAAATTAGAAACAGACTAGATGAATGGAAACTGAAGATGTGGAATATTTACACAATGGAATATTATTCACCTGTTAAGAAAACAAATGGAGCTAGAAATAATCATCTTGAGTGGGGTAACCCAAACCCTCACAAGACAAATATATATTCTCTTCTATATTTGCATGTTGGCTTTTAAACTTAAGATATGTATATGTGTTTCAATCAGAATATCTATGAAGGTTAAATAGCTACTAAGGGACAGAAGAGGAAATCTCCAAGGAAGAGAAAATCAAATATAGTATTATAAACATATAAAGGAGAAGTTAGAATAGGAGGACTAAATGGAGAGGCTGAGGGGAGGGCAGGCGAAAGAGGGAAAATAGTGAGGGGCCACTAACAATAAAGGCCCTATGGAAAGTCACATGGAAACCTACTGATATAGAAGCTTCCTAAAGCAAGTACATGTATGAAAGGAATTTAAATGGAGTCACTAAACAATAAGAGAGACAGGGCCCCAACCCCACCCCCCCAGCACCAGGAATAAGTTGTATCTTTTTGAGTCATTGGCTAAAAAATACAGATATCCAGTAGCATTATGGCCATTGTCAGTATTATTGGCTACTTATCACAATCTGACAGTAAGATCCTGCTGCTCACACCACAAATTTGTCATCAGACATGGATGAATTGGCCTGGTGCTCAACTAAAAGCCTCACCCTATTGACTAAAGTTCATAGAGCTGGAGGATGCTATACTAACTTTTTAATGTATGTGCACATCAAAGACTTTCTTCCCCTTTGTATTCATGCAGCAATATGACTGTGCTTACTGTCATAACATCTACTTGAGTCCCAATGGAGAGTAAAAGTTAGTTGAGAACATACTTGTAATCTTGATTTTTCATTTCCCTGAACATTACAGCCAATCTGAAAGTGTCATTTCTAACCCTGACTTGACATCTCTCAGCCCGTGTTTTGGTATTTTATCAGTGTACCCTTGACCTTAGTGCACCTGCTCTTGTCTAGAATATTTACCAGCTGGTTTCATGGATGCAGTACATCACTTATGGCATGTATCTTTCAGATCATGGTGTTTACCTTGTTCTTTCTTGTGACATAGTCCCATTATGTAATCACAATCATTTCCTGCCTTGCCTTTAGCTTCACGAGTATAGATGTACACACCATGTAGAGACCTTTCATCTCTTGTAAATTATTTTATTTTCATTTAAGTTTTTATTTTTCAGCTAGCATATAAAATAACAGTTCCATTATGGCATTTTCATATAATACATTATGTTGACTCCTTCTCCCTTGATATTTTCTCCAAGCCCATTCTTGTACCTGATGCCCTCAGTAGTCCCCTTTCTATTTTATGATGTGTGTGTTACATCACCTTTCTCTCTCACACAAAGCCTCTTTTCACATCATAATGACCCCCTCTCTATTTTCATGGCCTGTATCTGTACTTATCCTGAACATATAAAAGGATTGTGTAATATGTGGCTATGTAAAATCTAGAAGCTATCATGTCTACAAATGAAAGGGAATATGTAGTTTTTGTCTTTCAGAACCTGATATACCATTCTTAATATAATGATTTTTAGATCTACAATTGATTCTATAGTTTTCCTAAATTTATTTTTTCTCTGTGTCTGAAATAAATCCTATTGTTTATATGTATTCAACTGGCATATGTTATGTTGATGGAAATATAGGTTGGGTTCATTTTCTTGTTATTGGTCATGGATGCCCACTAGGATGTAGAGTCTTTTGGATAGATAGATGCCCAGGAATAATATAACTGGGTCTTATAGGTGATCTATTTTTAGCATTTTTTCAACTATAAGCTCTATTATAAGAAAGCCTTGCAAATGAAAAACAATAACGCATTAAAATTAGTTAGATTCAACGTTTAGACCTCTCTATAAACTTCTCTACAGTTCTTAGGTTTATTTCCCATGTTACAGGAGTCATTTTCAGACTGCTCTTACCTATGCCTGTAGTTTGAAATCTTTCCCTTACATTTACTCCTCTGCAGACAGACTTCACCTTTCTAGCATCATTTGCTGAAAGGGCCAGCCTCTTGTCATTGTACCTTTTGTGTCACCATGGCCCAAACCTAGATGTCCATAACTTGTTGGCTTATTTCATGGTCCTCTAATGTATTATATGGGTACATATGCCTACTTCAAGCCATCACCATATATGTGGGCTTGTTTCATGGAGCTCTAGTGTATTACACAGGTACACATGCCTACTTCATACCATTACTGTCACCACACTGCATTTTCTGTTGTAACTTTGTAGTGTAAATTGATCTTAATAATTGTGATGTCTCTGACAGTGTTGTTTTTGCTTAGGAGTTTTTGCCTATGTCTGATCTTTTATGTTTCCTTATGAGTCTCAGGGTTATTACTCTTCAGTTATTTGAAGAATGCTAATGGAATTTTAATTGGAATTACACTGAACATGTGGATTACTTTTGATAATATAGTGACTTTTATAATGTTAGTCCTGCCAGTACGGAAATAAGGGAGACCTTTCCAACATCTTGTATCTTCTGTTACATTGCTGTTAATGTTGTAAATATTTACCTTCTGCCACTTTGTTGGTTTATTATTTATGTTATTCTATGCTATTTTAAATGAGGCATTTTTTTCTAATTTCTTTCTCAGGTACTTATTATTGGTATATAAAGAAGCCATGATTTTTGTTTGTTGATTTTATATCCTGCAACTTTACTGAGTTTATCAGATACATCTTTTTTTTTCTGGTAGAGTCCTTAATGTATTTTAAGTATCCATGTCTAGTCCAGATTGGTCCTCTTGTGTTGTATTGTTGCTATGATCATCTGAAAGATGCAAAAGCCTGGGCGCTTAAGGCATTACTCAGTGTGATCTTGACTATCTCTGCGTTATATTTATCTTTCTGGTACTATGAATGCTGGGATTTAGGGAGTAGACTTTCAGGTCATATCCAGTTTGTATCCCCCACATCCTGTGTCTGCAGTGCATGGTGTTTATACATAGATATAGCAATAGCAATTAAATAAAAAGAGGCCATAAGTTTGAGAGGGATCTAGTTAGCTAGTAGGAGAACGGTCCATGGAATGGTTCAGAGGGACATGGAAGTACATAAGTTATGTAGAAGGGATACAAAAAAAAGACTGTATAACAGTGGGAAATATGTATTAAATGTGAGATTGTATGACTTTGAAAGAAGAGTTATTTTAATTGCATCTGTATCTGTGTTTGGGTATGGATATGTATGTGTGTTGGATCTCTCTGGAGCTAGTTTTACTAGGAGTTATAGGCTGCCCAATAAGGGTATTGGAAATGTAACTCAGGTCTTAGCAAGAACACTATATATTCTTAACTGTTGAGACATCTCTTCAGTCTATTTGACTTGGAAATAGATTACATATATATATACATATATATACATACATTATATATTAACTATATATATAATATACTATATATTATATAGTTTATATATTATATTGTTATATAATATATTATTATGTTATTACTTATTAATATATCATATATTATACATAATAGATAATAGATTATATATGTACATAAAATCTATTATATAGCTCAGGGAGTTGTCTGGGTTGAATATAAAAATGGACATGAATAAATATGGGTATTATTAAATCCTTGAGATTGTAAGTAATCCAAAAAGATTGTATTTATCACAAGGAAAAGGGGCTTAAGATTAAACATTCAGACTTTTGTGTTTTTTCAGATGGTCATGTAGACAATACAACACAAGAGGACAGATATAGACCAGACTTGTATTTGTTGTATGTATTTTCCACTTAGAACTTTAAGCTGTCAAAATCAAACCAACCGATGTTTCAGTGAACTAGAAATCACAATAGAAACACTTATATAAATTATTTATTCAAGTTCATTATAGAAAACAATTAGGAGGAATATGTTAGACATAATGAATGAAAATTACTTTTGAATCCACAACTTTAGAAATATGCAAGGAGCAGATACATATAATTTAAAATAACATTTCTGTAAATTAAAGAGAACATTAAAGATTAGTCTTAAATCTGTTAATAACCTGGCATCAAATATCCAAGAGAGAATAAAAGAGTTTCATGTAATGACTATGAGTAACAAACCATGACAAAATGAACCTAAAGCCATAAGAACAGCCCATACCCACGAGGAGGTAAACATAACCATGTACAAAGGGTGGTTCAGGATTTATTTTTAACTTTCCACACTGAATTTAGCTATAAAGGGCTGTGGCATTTCTTCAAATTTGAATGTACTGTCTGTTTAGTAACTTTTACTTCTGTTGATTGCTAAAAAAAGCATGCTGTTTCAGAAGAAAACAAATTAGTAAAAAAAAACCCTGTTTTTAAGAACTTGTTTTTTTATTAATTTATTCTTGAGAGTTTCATATATGAGCACATTATATTTACTTTATTTCTTTCCCTTTCTCTCCTTCTCCAACTCTTTCTCCTACCTTCTCTAGAATTCATGACCAATTCCTCTGCAATTCTTGACCTCTTTTGAAAATTTCACTCCCCTAGCCCACCTGCTTCCTTCTCCTAAGTCTAATTTGGATTTGTATTTTGCTATAGCATTTTCTCTGTCCAATCACATTAGGGCAGTTACAGGCCTGTGATTGGACAGGAATAGAGAGGTGGAGCTAGAGTTGGAGAAGAGAGAAGGGTCAGGAGAGGAGAAGGAGGTCATTATGGATACAGATGATGAGGATGAACCAGACCCCATGAGGTTATACAACCAAGCAGGTTCATTCAAAATAGGTTAATTGGAAAACAAAATAGATTAATTGGGTTAGACTATTGTCTTTATTATTTGGTTCTAAAATTATTTTATTGGCATCTTGTAATTGTGATTTTATTATTATATAAATCTGATTGGATATTAAAAAAGCAACTTTCCCTCACAATAGAAATTAAATACCACTATTACATATATTGTAAATTATCTGGTATAAGGTATATCTGACACCCAGTCCAGCATCTTTGTCAATAAAATTGAACACTATCTTCTATCTTAACTTAAAAGACAAAAACTTTGTACCTGGCTATGTCTTGGTTTATGCTGGGCAGAATCAGGCGAGAGAGGGAGAGAACCCAGTCCAGCAGAGCCTCTCTCTCAGGGCTTAGCAGGATGGTGAGTGTTGTGGCTCTGATCTCCTGCCTCCAGAGAATAACCACCCAGAGCCCAGGAGTCTGTACAAGCAGGAACTTGTTCTATTGTATCAATCTTTTCTTTATAAAGGGCTGAGAGAGGAGGCGGAGTTTTCTGCTGAGGTGAGATGACTTAGGGGGAGGGGAAAGTTGATGAAGGGTATGGGGTGACTAATGGAACCAACAGTTACTCTGCTTCAGCAGGAGCTAGGCAAAGGCAGGCTTAAGCAGGTTGTGCTGAGTCACTCCAGTATGGAAGTGACTGAGACAGTTTACAAAACTCGAGCCAGGCTCAGGTTTGTCCTCAAGGCCCAAACTAGGGCCAAATAGAGTCCAACAGCTTAGCTTGGATGCCATCTGAAAACCATTTTCTCAAAAGTAAAAAGCCTGGGCTGGCTAGGAGACTATGTAGTTTTTCAACTCCATCAGAAATCCAAGAACGACTGAATAATACAGAATATATGGGATTCCTAACACAGCTTCCAAAAATTTGCCAATTGGTAGAGACTGCTGGACACCTGGACAGTCCTTACTTCAAAACGTTGGAGCATCTTGTAATTGTGATTTTATTATTATATAAATCTGACTGGACATTAATGCCTTAAGAGTCATGTTTTACTTACTGGGTAATAGGCACTATTTAGATGAATGATTGTGGGAGTGTGTAAAGAGTTACATGCAAGCAAGATGTAGCTTGCTGGGAGGAAATAACAAAAACCTGCCAGAGCTTTTGAGGCTCAACAGTACCGGCTCAAAAACGTGGCCCGGCGGGAAAAGGAGTTTGCGGGGTGGATTCATTTTTTATACTTCCCGCAACAGTATTTTGTAAAGTATACAAATACTTTCCCATTTCTATGGTGATAATTTTTAATAAAAATAGTTTCCTGGAACATTTTATTTAAATATAGAGTAAGGACACAATAATCAAATTGTGGCATCTCTCATTAGGTTTTCATTAGGCCTTTATGTTATACTTCATTTAGAATTCATAATTCAACAAAGGATTATTCCATAGTGTTCTGTGTCAGGCACTGAGGGCTTCTTGAAAGCAGGGGATAAGTCAGTTTGTCCTTGTATTCCAGAGTCTGATATATGGAGGATATGGAAGGATGTATTTGTCTTTGTTGGGTGGTTGTTTTGTTCCTTGGTTTTTGTTGCTCTTCTTGGCTTTTAGGAGAGTGAGGTGTCTGTGGGTTTCCTGGTAGGATATGCTTCTGAGATCTTGTCAGGTGTGTCTCCTGCGACCAGACAGGGTGTGCTTCTGATTCCTTGGCTGGTGTGGTAATTCTCTTTTTTGTAGAAATAAGTGAGAGGAGTATTCTCTCACAGAGAGCTTGGATCAGGTGTAGTGGGGAAGCATCCCTGTGGAATGGCATTTTAGGTAGCCTTCCTACTTCAGTTAGGAAAGATCTTTGTCCATGCAGTTACTGGAGTAGCAGCATCAGCATATTCTCTACCTTAACCTGAGTCATTTAATAAGACAACAGAGATCCTACCATGCATGCACGAAGACGCCCTGTGTGTACCCCTGACTTGTGTACATGCTTGAGAACTGCTGACTAAGGTTTACTCTTCTTTGATCTAGAGCTAAAATGAAAATATCTTTTTTCCACATTGAATGTCCTTTAGTTATCAGCTCCTTATTAAAGTTTGAAACGTTGTTCAGTGCTTACTGATGGCTTTACAAAACACGAGGAGGCAGGCCGAGAAAGTTAAGCAGAAACTATAAACGTGAGAATGGACAAGGGGCCATTGTGAACTCAAGTTTGCTACACCAGCCAGAGAGCAGAAAAGAAGCTAACACACTCCCACAGCTGTTTATAGTCCAGAGAAGGAAGACACAGACTGTTCTAGAGTTTTGATGCAGGTTCCTTTCTGCTGTTCTTCTAATTATGAAAGGAGCATGTCCATACTGCTGCCCAAATGCTGCACTGTGTTTGGCTGGCACACTCATCACAGCTTCTGTGGTGATGGATAAAATCGATTCAGACTGGAACAGGATCCTCTGGTCTCCTTCTGCACCCCAGACGTAAGGCTGTCCCACAGGCCTCTGTGCACAAATCCTGCTAGAAGAGAGCTGGACTCCCAGGAGTGCTCTCACTCCTAAGCTCAGAGGTGTGGTCACCACTTTTGTCTCAATAACTGTTCAAAGCATGACCCACTAGGAGTGCACAGGGCACAGGAACAGTGGAGCAGCTGGGGACAGGATCCTTCTGGTCTCCATCTGCACCTTGGACCTAAGACTGTCCCAAAGTTCTCTGCCACAAATCCTGACAAGAGAGAGCTGGTCTCCCAAGGAGTGTTGGCATACCTAGAATCACAGGATCACAGGCCCACAGAAAGGACAAGCTCCAGTCAGAGGTAGCAAGACCAACTAAAACCAGAGATAACCAGATGGCAAGAGGCAAGCACAACAACCTAAGCAACAGAAACCAAGGCAACTTGGCATCATCAGAACCCAGTTCTCCCACCATAGCAAGTCCTGGATACTCCAATACTGGAAAAGCAAGACTCTGACTTAAAATCACTTCTCATGAGGATGATGGAGGACTTTAAGAAGGACCTAAATAACTCCTTTAAAGAAATACAGGAGAATAAAGGTAAACAGGTTGTACTGGCTGGTTTTGTGTATCAACTTGACACAGGCTGGAGTTATCACAGAGAAGGGAGTTTCAGTTGGGGAAGTGCCTCCATGAGATCCAACTGTGGGGCATTCATTTTCTCAATTAGTGATCAAGGGGGTAGAGCCCCTTATGGGTGGTGCCATCCCTGGGCTGGAAGTCTTGGGTTCTATAAGAGAGCAGGCTGAGCAAGCCAGGGGAAGCAAGCCAGTAAGGAACATCCCTCCATGGCCTCTGCATCAGCTCCTGCTTCCTGACCTACTTGAGTTCCAGTCCTGACTTCCTCTGGTGATGAACAGCAATGTGGAAGTAAGCTGAATAAACCCTTTCCTCACCAACTTGCTTCTTGGTCATGATGTTTGTGTAGGAATAGAAACCCTGACTAAGACACAGGTAGAAACACTTAAAAAGGAAACACAAAAATCCCTTAAAGAATTACAGGAAACACAACCAAACAGGTAAAGAAATTGAACAAAACCATCCAGGATCTAAAAATGAAAATAGATACAATAAAGAGATCACAAAGGGATACAACCCTGGAGATAGAAAACCCAGGAAAGAGATCAGGAGTCATAGATGCAAGCATCACCAACAGAATACAAGAGACAGAAAAGAGAATCCAGGTGCAGAAGATACTATAGAAAACCTTGACATAGCAGTCAAAGAAAATGCAAAATGCAATAAGCTCCCAACCCAAAACACCCAGAAAATCCAGGACACAATGAGAAGACCAAACCTAAGGCTAAAAGGTATAGAAGAGAGTGAAGACCTCCAACTTAAAGGACTAGTAAATATTTTCAACAAAATTATAGAAGAAAACTTTCTAACCTAAAGAAAGATATACACCTAAACATACAAGAAGGCTACAGAACTCCAAATAGATTGGACCAGAAGAAAAATTCCTCCTGTCATATAATAGTCAAAATACCAAATGCAGAAAACAAAGAAGGAATATTAAAAATAGTAAGGAAAATTGTCAAGTAACATATAAAAGCAGATCTATCAGAATTATACCAGACTTTTTACCAGAGACTATGAAAACTAGAAGATCCTGGGCAGATGTTATACAGACCCTAAGAGAACACAAATGCCAGCCCAGACTACTATACCCAATTAAACGCTCAATTACCATAGATGGAGAAAACAAGATATTCCATGACAAAACCAAAGTTACATAATATCTTTCCGCAAATCCAGCCCTACAAAGGAGAATACATGGAAAATGCCAACACAAGGAAGGAAACTACATCCTAGAAGAAGCAAGAAAGTAATCTTCCAACAAACCCAAAATAAGATAGTTACACAAACATACCTCTAACAATAAAGATAACAGAAGCAACAATCACTATTCCTTAATATCTCTTATCATCAATTGACTCAATTCCTCAGCAAAAAAACGTAGACTAACAGATTGGTTATGTAAACAGGACCCAGCATTTTGCTGCATACAGGAAACACACCTCAGTGTCAAAGACAAGAGGACGAGAAACCAATTTTCTAAGCAAAAGGTCCTAAGAAATGTGCTGGAGTAGCCATTCTAATGCCAGATAAAATCTACTTTCAACCAAAAGTTATCAAAAAGGAAAAGGAAGGACACTTCATACTCATCAAAGAAAAAATCTACCAAGAAGAACTCTCAATTCTGAACATCTGTGCTCCAAATACCAGGGCTTTCGTTCATAATAGAAACTTTACTGAAGCTCAAAGCACACATTGCACCTCACAAAATAATAGTGTGAGGCTTCAACACTCCATTTGTATCAATGGAAAGATCATGGAAACACAAACTAAACAAAGACAAGTGAAACCAAATGGAAGTTATGGACCAAATGGATTTAACATATATCTATAGAACATTTCATCCTAAATCAAAAGCATATAGCTTCTTCTCAGGACCTTATGGTACCTTCTCCAAAATTGACTACATAATCAGTCACAAAACAGACCTCAACAGATATAAGAAGATTGAAATAATCCCATGCATCCTATCAGATCACCACAAACTAAGGCTGTTCTTCCATAACAACAAAAACAACAGAAAGCTCACATACACATGGAAGCTGAACAATGCTCTACTCAAAGATAACTTGGTCAAGGAAGAAAGAAAGAAAATTAAAGACCTTTTAGAATTTAATGAAAATGAAGGTAAAACATACCCAAATCTAAGGGACACAATGAAAGCAGTGCTAAGAGAAAACTCATAGATCTGAGTTCCTCCAAAAAGAAACTGGAGAGTATACACTAGCAGCTTAACAGCACATCTGAAAGCTCTAGAACAAAAAGAAGCAAATATACCTAAGAGGAGTAGAAAACAGGAAATAATCAAATTCAAGACTGAAATCTACCACGTGGAAAAAAATAACTCTACAAAGACTCAATCAAACCAGGAGCTGGTTTTTTGAGAAAATCAACAAGATAGATAAATACTTAGCCAGACTGACCAGAGGGCACAGAGACAGAATCAAAATTAACAAAATCAGAAATGAAAAGAGAGACCTAACAACAGAAACTGAAATCCAAAATATCATCAGATCCTACTACAAAAGTCTATATTCAACAAAACTGGAAAGTCTGTATGTATGAACTGGACAATTTTCTAGACAGATACCAGCTACCAAAGTTAAATCAGGATCAGATAAGCCATCTAAATAGTTCCATAAATGGTAAAGAAATAGAAGCAGTCATTAAAAATCTCCCAACCAAAAAAATCCCAGGACCAGATGGATTTAGTGTAGAATTCTATCAGACCTTCAAAGAAGACCTAATACCCATACTCTTTCAACTCTTCTACAAAATTGAAACAGAAGGAACACTACTCAATTCGTTCTATGAAGCCACAATTATGCTTATACTGAAACCACACAAAGATGCAACAAAGAAAGAGAACTTCAAACCAATTTACTTTATGAATATCAATGCAAGAATATACTCAATAAAATTCTTGCAAACCAAATCCAAGAACATATCAAAATGATCATCCATCATGATCAAGTAGGCTTCATCCCAGAGATTCAGGGATGGTTCAATATATGGACATCCATCAATGTAATCCACTATATAAACATTCTCAAAGAAACAAAACACATGATCATTTCATTAAGTGCTGAGAAAGCATTTCACAAAATTTAACATCCCATCATGTTAAAAATCTTGGAAAGATCAGGAATTCCAGGCCCATACATAAACATAGTAAAGGCAATATACAGCAAACCAGTAACCAAGATCAAACTAAATGGAGAGAAACTTTACACAATGCCACTAAAATCAGGAACTAGACAAGCTGCCCACTCTCTCCCTACCTATTCAATATTGTAGTTGAAGTCCTATCCAGAGCAATTAGACAACAAAATGAGGTCAAAGGAATACAAATTGGAAAGTAAGAAGTCAAATTATCACTATTTGCTGATGATATGGATGATTAGAAAATATATTTAAGTGACCCCAAAATTCCACCAGAGTACTTCTAAGCCTGCTAACCACTTCAGCAAAGTAGCTGGATATAAAATTAACTCAAACAAATCAGTGGCCTTCCTCTACACAAAGGATAAACAGGCTGAGAAAGAAATTAGGGAAATGACTTAGTTCATGATAGTCACAATAATATTAAATACCTTGGTGTGACTCTAACCAAGGAAGTGAAAGATTTGTATGACAAGAACTTCAAGTCTCTGAAGAAAGAAATCGATGAAGATCTCAGAAGATGGAAAGATTTCCCATTCTCATGGATTGGCAGGATTAATATAATAAAAATGTCTATCTTGCTAAAATCAATTACAGATTCAATGCAATCCCCATCAAAATTCCAAATCATTTCTTCATAGAGTTAGAAAGAGTTCTTTGCAAATTCATTTGGAATAACAAAAACTGGGATTTTAAAAATTATTCTCAACAATAAAAGAACTTCTGGTGGAATCACCATCCCTGACCTCAAGCTGTTTTACAGAGCAATAGTGATGAAAACTGCATGGTACTGGTACAGAGACAGGCAGGTAGATCAATGACACAGATTTGAAGACCTAGACTAGAACCCACACACCTATGGTCACTTGATCTTTGACAAAGGAGCTAAAACCATCCAGTGGAAAAAAAAAAGACAGTACTTTCACCAAATGGTGCTGGCTCAACTGTTGGTCAGCAAGTAGAAGAATGCAAATTGATCCATTCTTATCTTCTTGTACAAAGCACAAGTCTAAGTGGATCAAGGACCTCCACATAAAACCATATACACTGAAACTTATATAAGTGGGGAAGCATGTTGAACACATGCACACAAGGGAAAAATTCCTGAACAGAACACTCATGGCTTTTGCTCTAAGATTAAGAATTGACAAATGGGACCCCATAAAATTACAAAAAAAATCTCAACTGAGGAATTAACGAATGTCTGAGAAGCAGCTGAGAAATGTTCAACATCCTTAGTCATCAGGGAAATGCAAATCAAAACGACTCTGAGATTCCACCTCACAACAGTCAGAATGGTTAAGATCAAAAACTCAGGTGACAACAGATGTTGGCAAAGATACAGAGAAAGGGGAACACTCCTCCATTGCTGGTGGGACTGCAGGCTGGTACAACCATTCTGGAAATCAGTTTGGTGGTTCATCAGAAAATTGAACATCATAGTACTACCTGAGGATCCCAGCTCTACCACTCTTGGGTATGTACCCAAAAGATGCTCCAACATATAACAAGGACACATGCTCCACTATGTTCATAGCAGCCATATTTATAATATAGTATATATATATAAATAATATATAAATATAATATGTATATAATATATAAATATAATATTTATAAGCAGAAGCTGGAAACAATCCGAATGTCCCTCAACAGAGGAACGGATACAGAAAATGTGTTATGTTTACACAATGGAGTACTACTCAGCTATGAAAAAACAATGAATTCATGAAATTCTTAGGCAAATGGATGGAACTAGAAAAAATCATCCTGAGTGAGGTAAACCAGTCACAGCAGAGAACACATAGTATGCACTCATTGATAAATGGATATTAGTCTAAAAGCTTGGAATATCCAAGATACAATTCACAGACCACATGAAGCTCAAGAAGAAGAAAGACCAAAGTGTGGTTTCTTCAGTCCTTCTTAGAAGGGGGAACAAAATACTCTCAGGACAAAATATGGAGATAAAGTGTGGAGCAGAGACTGAAGGTAAGGCCGTTCAGAGAATGCCCCACATGGGGCTCCATCCCTTATACAGACACCAAACCCAGCCACTGTTGTGGATGCCAAGAAGTTCTTGCTGACAGGAGCCTGATATAGTTGTGACCTGAGGGGATCTTTCAAAGCTTGGTAAATACAGAGGTGGATGCTCGAAGCCAACTGTTTTACTGACCACAGGGTCCCCAGTGGAGGAGTTAGAGAAAGGACTGAAGGAGCTGCAGGAGTTTGTAACTCATAGGAAGAACAACAATATCAACCAAGCAGACCACCCAGAACTCCCAGGAACTAAACCACCAACTTGAGTACACATGGAGGTCTCATGGCTCCAGCCACATATGTAGCAGAGAATGGCCTTGTCAGACATCAATGGGAGGAGACGCCCTTGGTCTTATGAAGACTTGATGCCCTCAGTGTAGGGGAATGCCAGGGCAGGGAGGTGGGAGTGGTTGGACGGGTGGGTGAACACCCTCATAGAAGCAGGGGGACGGAAGATAGGACAGGTGGTTTCTGGAGGGGAAACCAGTAAAGGGGACAACATTTGAAATGTAAATAAACAAAATATCCAATACAAAAAAAAAGGAAGAAAAAGGATTCAGACTATTGTAACATGTGCATCACCTCTCCCAAATTTGAGGATTTTTTTGCTGGTCCATATAAAAGTAGAAACAGAGTTGAGCTGGAAGAAGAATGGAGGGACAAGTCGGAAAGAAAGGAAGGTGATACATTTTGAACTCGTTTAATAACTAAAAAATGAAGATGTGTACAATTGGAGGAAGTAAGAGTGTTCCTTCTAAGTCCAGGAAGCACAATAATTATATTAGGACAATTATTAAATGACAGGAAATGGTTAAGGGAATAGGGCAGATAGGAAACCAAGGCTCGCGATGCCCTTGCTGTGCTTCTAGGTTTTATACATAATCATAGCAACTTTTCCTGCAAGAGATGATCATTTTAGTCTTGTTAATTTAACACTCCAGGAATTAGGAAACTGGCCTCTAATTCCAGTTTAATCACTTTCATGTAATTTTCTGTTGTGGTAGAATACTCGAGTCTGTTTCATCCAGGTCAGATTTGATAGTCCTTTCATGCAAGTCCAGTTTCGTAGTGTGGATTCCTTTTGGAAATGCTTGTTCTAAAATAAAAATCAAATGCTTGGAACAGACAAAAACTCCTATTTAATTAAAAGATATTGTAAATTTAAAATGTGTTCAGTGTATGGCAATTATAATATAAAATGCAGCTAGACAATGCCAGCGCTTATTAAAACTCAGTGGCCTCTAGAATGCTAGTTTGTATGCTAGCTGTGTGGAAGCTAGACCATCCACTTTGTTATCCTCATCACAGCTGCATTCCAATTAACATACGCTGCAATTCCCTTATTCTTTTTGAAATATTTTGAGAACCATTAGTGTGTCAGTGCCTTGGCATTGCTCTCTAATTGCAATAGATTTTGAGTGATAAAAATTGATTTTGGTAGATACTTTGTAGAGTCAGCACTGGTTACCTGAACACATTAGAATACCTATAAGTTAAAAATGCCACCATGTTGTTAGAGGTGTTCATTGCCCCAAGTTGAGAATAGAAAGGCAGTTTAGTTTTTATTAAGAAAGATGTTCATTTAGGGGAAGTATAATGAGACACAGAAACATTGAGACCAAAAGTGTTTTTTAAAAGTATTCTTCCCACACATACAGTTAAATTATACTAACATAGTCTCAATTTATCTATCTTACCAAATGGTAGCACTTTGGGGATCATATTTTACATTAATATTTTATTGTAAATATGTTTCAAAACAATTAATAGAAATCACAATTTATATTACCAGACTTGTTTGTGCCATTACTCATTAATCATTTATAACACATAAACTCCAAACCATATGCGAATTAAAATAAATGTTTCAAGCTGTGTGTCGCTTATAATTCCAGCATGGGGTGGGTCAGACAGTCCCCTGTGAACTCCCAGGGCAGCCAGTCCAGCCAAGGCTTTCAGTTCTGTGAGAGACCTGAGCAATAGAGGAATACACTTAAAGTTCTGACTTCCAAAGGTATGTGCATGTGTGTACACACACATGTGTTCATGTATGCACTCATGTGTGTACACACAAAACACAACACACATACAAGTTTTCACATAAAGTATGTGTAGAGAGACGTATGGTGATGAATCATCACCATACATATCTATGCATTTCTTTCAGCGCACCACCTGTGTAACTACTGTCCAGATGAAGGAGCATCACACCATAGCCCCTAGGTCCAGCCTCTCCCCTCACTTTCCTGCAGTCATCGCCGCTACTCCAAAGTAGGCTTTGTTTTGTCTCTGTCAACACTGATTTCCTTCAGCTGTTTTCCAGTTTGTGTGTAAGTTGAATAGTGAAGCTTGTGTTGTTCTTTGTCTTGTTTCTTTCCATTAGACTTGAAATTTGCAGGCTCTGGTTCATGTTGTTTTAGGAAACAGCAATGACATTTAGTTCACCCTAAGTACAAGAATGCATTACAGTTTCTTTATCGCTTTTACTGCAGATGAAAATTTGCTTTGTTTCCTTGGTGCTGGTTAGCGTTGTGGTGAACGTTCTTATATATATATTTAATGCTCAAATAAGTATAGATTTCCTTTCACTACACTACTTGGAATGGAGTTTCTGAATCTTAATCTTTGTGGATGTTTCATTTAACAGATCTTGCTTAATGTATTTTTCCAAATGAATCCAGTGATTCCGTTTCCACCAGAAGTATATGAGGTTTGCAGTTCTAGGATTTACCAAAGTACAGTACTGATAGTCATTTTTGTTTGTCTCTTCTGACTTAGAGCTATTTCCTTAGGGTTGTCGTGTGCATCTTCCTTATGAGTAGCAAAGTTTAGTTTCTGTATACTATTTAATTTAGTATTTTATCCTAAACTAATTCTTCAAATCTGTTGACTACTTATTAGATTACTTTTATTACTGATCTAATATTGTTTTTTTTTATTAGATACTTTCTTTATTTACATTTCAAATGTTATCCCCTTTCCTGGTTTCCCCTCTGAAAAAACAAAAACCTATTCCCTCCCCACTCCCCATGCTCACCAATCTACCCTCTCCCACTTCCTGGCTCTTGCATTACCCTACACTGGGGTATAGAACCTTCACAGGACCAAGGACCTCTAGGATTGGTTTTTATAAGTTGTTTCTAAAAATTTACATTACATTTATTTATTTATTTACTAATATGTGTGTTGTGTGTGTGTGTGTGTGTGTGTGTGTGTGTGTGTGTATGCCCATGATTGTGCCATAGTATATGTGAAGAAGTTAGAGGACAATTTGCAAGAGTCAGAGTCAGTTGTGCCCTTTCACCATGTGGGTTCCAAGTGTGACCTCGGGTCACTAGGCTTGGCATCAAGCACCTTTATCCCATGAGCCACCTCACTGGCATTGCATTATGGTTATATCTATAGTTACACACACATTGTAAAAGTATCTTCTCTTTGACTCCTTTCAGTTTCCTAATATTCTTTTGAATATCTTAACTTCTTCATTTAATGTGACCAAATTTATTAATGTTTTCTATTCTATCATTTTAATATCTTTCAAAGTTTAAAAATTATTTTAATAGAAGCTTTATTGTTTTGGAATTCACAACCAATATTTTCAAAAAGGATATCATAATGGGATGTATTTGTTTTATATTCTTATGTGTGTGTAGCCTGTATGTATTTGTGTGTATGTATGTACAGGTCCACATGCACATGTATGCAGAAGCCTGGGGTTGATGTTTGATCCCTTCCTTGCTTGGTCTTTACCTTATATTTTTTGACAGGGTTTCTGACTAGGTGTGCATTCATTTTCTAAATGGCTGGCCAGTGAGATCTGGAGATCCAAGAGGTCTACCTCATCCTACGATGACCACACCTACATTTCAGTGTGGGAGCTGGTGATCCAGACTCACATTCTCATGTTTGTGCTTCACGTGCTTCACCAACATAGCTCTCTCCCCATCCACACACACACATGTTGCATGTGAGGCTGGCTTATGATCCTCTTCTGGTGTTTCCGTGGAAGCCTTGGCTATCAGATTTTGATCATTCCTGTTTGGCTTTAAGAGTAAAACAGGGAAAAATTTTAACTATATGTTGTTCTGATTGAGAAAGTTTCAGGACAATTTTAAAGCCTCATTATCCTAAAATAACAATAGTTATTATTGTACTTGCAACAATATTATAGTACTTACTTTCACTCTTTCCTGTTTATTTAGTGTTTCAGTAGCATTCATTTCTATTTTATTTTTAATTAAACTAATACAATTTATTTTAAAATGTAGAACTCAGTTGACATTTTTAAGTATAAAAATAATGTATAATAGTAAATGCCTCTTAAATATACATGATATCTTCTGAAGCTAAAAGTAAAATGCACTCAACCAGCTTTTACAGTCTATTTGGAACATTAAATATGATAGAAGTAGAAAAAATCCCTTATGAAGACCTTGATGAAAGGAAATTGTGACAAGTTCCTGATTAGACAGAAACTGACCCATCAGCATAATGGTGGCTTCATAGAATGAATTGGGTAGTGTTCCTTCTGTTTCTATTTTGTGGCATAGTTTGAAGAGTATTAGTATTAGGTCTTCTTTGAAGGTATGACAGAATTCTGCACTAAACCTATCTTGGCCTGGGCTTTTTTTGGTTGGGAGACTTTTAATGACTGCTTCTATTTCTATAAGGGTAATGGGACTGATAAATGGTTTATCTGATCCTGATTTAAATTTGGTACCTGGTATTAGTCTAGAAAATTGTCCATTTCATCCAGATTTTCCAGTTTTTATGAGTATAGGCTTTTGTAAAAGGATCAGATGATGTTTTTTAATTTACACAGTTTCTGTTATATCTCCCTTGTCATTTCTGGTTTTGTTAATTTGAATACTGTCTCTGTACCTTCTGGTTAGTCTGGATAAGACTTTATCTATCTTGTTGATTTTCTCAAAGAACCAGCTCCTGGTTTTGTTGATTCTTTGTATAGTTCTTTTTGTTTCTACTTGGTTGATTTCAGCCCTGAGTTTGATTATTCCTTGCTGTCTACTCCTCTTGTGTGCATTTGCTCCATTTTGTTCTAGAGCATACAGGTGTGCTGTTAAGCTGCTAGTGTAAGCTCTCTTCAGTTTCTTTTTGGAGGCACTCAGAACTATGAGTTTTCCTCTTAGCACTGCTTTCATTGTGTCCCTTAAGTTTGGGTATGTTGTGTCTTCAGTTTCATTAAATTCTAAAAAGTCTTTAATTTCTTTCTTTCTTCCCGGACCAAGTTATCTTTGAGTAGAACATTGTTCAGCTTCCATGTGTATGTGGGCTTTCTGTTGTTTTTGTTGTTATGGAAGACCAGCCTTAGTCTGTGGTGATCTGATAGGATGCATGGGATTATTTCAATCTTCTTTTATCATTTGAGGCCTGTTTTATGACCGATTATATGGTCTGTTTTGGAGAAGGTTCCGTGAGGTGCTGCAAAGAAGGTATATTCTTTTGATTTAGGATGAAACCTTCTATAGACATCTGTTAAATCCATTTGGTCCATAACTTCTTTTAGTTTCAATGTGTTTATTTAGTTTGTGTTTCTGTGGTCTGTCCATTGATGAGAGTGGAGTGATGAACTCTCACACTAATATTGTGTGAGGTGCAATGTGTGCTTTGGGCTTTAGTAGAGTTTCTTTTATGAATGTGGGTGCCTTTGCATTTGGAGCATAGATGTTCAGAATTAAGAATTCTTCTTGATAAATTTTTCCTTTGATGAGTATAAAGTGTCCTTCCTTATGCTTTTTAATAATTTTTTGATTGAAAGTTGATTTTATTCAATATTAGAATGGCTACTCCAACTTGTTTCTAGGGACCATTTGCTTGGACATTTTTTTCTCAAGCCCTTTACTCTGAGGTAGTGTCTTCCTTTGACACTGAAGTGTGTTTCCTATATGCAACAAAATGTTGGGTTCTGGTTATGTATCAGGTCTATTATTTTGTGTCTTTTTTATTGGCGAATTGAGTCATTTGATGTTAAGAGATTTTAAGGAATAATGATGGTTCCTATTGAAGATCAGCCTTAGTTTGTGGTGATTTTACAGGATGCATGGTATTATTTCAATCTTCTTGTACCTTTTTGTAATTGTATTTTTGTATTTTTGATGTTATTTTTATATTTGTGTGGCTATTTTCTTTTAGGTTTGTTGAAAGATTACTTTATTGCTTTTTCTAGGGTGTAGTTTCCCTCCTTATGTGGGCTTTCCTTTATAGGGCTGGATTTGTGGAAAGATATTTTGTAAGTTTGTATTTGTCATGGAATATCTTGATTTCTCCATCTTGATAATTGAGAGTTTTGCTGGGTATAGTAGCCTGGGCTGGCATTTGTATTCTCTTAGGGTCTGTATGACATCTGTCATGATCTTCTAGCTTTCATAGTCTCTGTTGAGAAGACTGGTGTAATTCTGATAGGTCTGCCTTTATATGTTACTTGACATTTTCCCCTTAATGCTCTTAATATTCTTTCTTTGTTTTGTGCATTTGGTGTTTTGACTATTATGTGATGGGAGGAATTTCTTTTCTGGTCCAATCTATTTGGAGTTCTGTAGGCCTCTTATATGTTTATGGGCATCTTTTCTTTAAGTTTGGGAAATTATCTTCTATAATTTTATTGAAGATATTTACTGGCCCTTTAAGTTGGGAATCTTTACTCTCTTCTATATCTATTATCCTTAGGTTTGGCCTTCTCATTGTGTCCTGAATTTCCTGGATGTTTTGGGTTACGAGTTTTTCACATTTTGCATTTTCTTTGACTGTTGTGTCAATGTTTTCTATGGTATCTTCTGCATTGTCTATCTCTTGTATTCTGTTGTTGATGCTTGTGTTTGTGATTCCTGATCTCTTTCCTAGATTTTCTTTCTTTAGGGTTGTCTCTTTTCATGATTTTTTTATTGATTCTATTTCCATTTTTAGATACTGGATGGTTTTGTTCAATTCCTTCACCTGTTTATTTGTGTTTTCCTGCAATTCTTTAAGGGATTTTTATGTTTCCTTTTTAAGGTCTGCAAGCTGTTTACCTGTGTTCTCCTGTATTTCTTTAAGGGAATTATTTATGTCTTTCCCAAAGTCCTCTATCATCATCATGAGATGTAATTTTACATCAGAGTCTTGCTTTTCTCGTGTGTTGGGTTATCCAGGGCTCACTGTAGTAGGAGATCTGAGTTCTGATGATTCCAAGTTACCGTGTTTTCTCTCGCCATCTGGTTATCTGTAATGTTACTTGGTCTTGCTGTCTCTGACTGTGTCTTGTCCCTCCTGCAAGCCTGTGTGCCAGAACTGGCAGACCAGTTCTCTCTAAGAACAATTTAGGTACGGACAGCAGTGGCACAGGATCAACTTCATGTGCTGATGGAAACCAGAAGGATCATGTCCCAGGCTGCTCCTTGGTTTCTGTGTCCTGAGGGTTCTGTGTGGGTCAGAACAGAAGTTGTGGTCTTACCTGTGTTCGCAGGAGTGTCCCCTCCACTGGGAGACCAGCTCTCACCCAGTTGTATTTGAGTATGGAGCACTGTGGCACAGGATCAGCTCCAGGTAGCCTCATTTCTAAGTATTCTAATTTGCTATATCATCTCTCCTTCTAAAATTATATTTAACTTTTTTTATATGTTTCATTATATGTATACACTTTTTAGACAAGTTTTTTTTGTATGCACCAAACTGGCCTTGAGCTTGCTCCATAGTTCTAGATGCCCTTGAGCTTCGGATCCTCTTGCTTCAACGTCCCTAGTGCTCTTTGTGGTGCTGGGAAATGATGCTAAGCATGTCAGGAAAGAAACTGGCCAACTGAGATAACTTTATGCTATTATCCCCAAATATATAGTCTTTCCATAGCTGATTAGTAAATTAATTGCTTTTTGGTAACAAAAATATCCACTTTTTGAAAATTTATCTTATTTAATCTACAATTAAATGGTTAGCATTTTTGTATGTACTCTGCTTTTGTCTAAAATTATGCATATTTTCAGGTAGTTGGACACAAAATTCTGTAGACATTTCCTAAATTAAGCTTATTATTTGATTTTTCATATTTTTGTATCTTCTTTAATATATTAATTACTTTGAATGAGTGTTAAAAACTCCTACTTTAGTGACATAATTTATAATTACTCTTTTGCTTCTATTTAACTTTGATTAATGATTTTGGAATCAATAATATTAGTTGAGTATAAATTATAGCCTTCTGGAGAAGTGAACCTTTTATCATATTAAATTTTCCTTCCTCTGTCTTTCTCTTTTTGTTTTTGCTGATAAGAAGGTGAGAACTCAGTATAAAATCCTCTTTTATTTTAAACTACTATCTGACTCTTAAATTGGGATCTTTTTATTATCATCTTTGGGAGATAGAGTTTACTTTTGTAAGCAGATGGAACACTTTTCTGTTTCCCTCTTCCATTTCCTTCTTTTGTTGCAAGCACTCAGCTGCCCTCTGCACCCCATACTTTCACCCCTATTTTGTTTGTTTTCTGGTTGGGACCATGGAGGCCAATCACCTGGTTTCTCATTTTACTAAATATCTTTGGTTTTGTTATGTGCCTCTGTGATAAAGCTTACATAGTGTGAAAATCTTTGCTCCTTTTGAGCTGTGCTTTTCTGTAACTTCACGGAGGGGAAACTGGGAAGGGGGATAACATTTAAAATGTAAATAAATAAAATAACCAATACAAATAATTTAATTTGGATTAATTTTATTTGTTACTTTTTCATGAATTGTTTTCTTTATTATTTTGTATATTGGCCCATTGTTCCAGACTCATTTATATTTTTCTTGAGTGAAAAAAAACCCCAAATAACCCAAAGTACCTTTAATGAATTTTAGGAATCTTTTAGAAATCCCCTAGTAAGAGAAGAAATCCCCTAGTTACACTTGTTAGCCAGTGATCTCAGCTCTTCATCCAAGTCAGTACATATTGTCTGCAGAGCATATGTAATATATATCCATAATTGTATAAACTTTTCCTGTTTTGTGGAACTAAAATTCTAGTACATGGTATAATCAACAAACAATATAGAGTATAAAATGCGTACTAAAGTATGTGCTACTTATTAATTACCAGGGAAGAAATGAGCCGAAAGTGAACATTTTTTAGGTGGGGGAGACAGTGATCATCACACAGGGAAGTGATTTCTGAATTTGGGCAAGAGAGAAAGTTGAGGGAACTGAGGACATCAGCAATACTGGAGTATCAACTCCAGTAAGGACTGGCTAGGTCAAGGCACAGGCAAGAAGCTGCAAAGGTTAAAGCAGAAAGACTGAAAGGATTTGCTGTGTCTGGATAGGTGTGCTCACCTCAGCACAGAACTCTTCTCAGGAGAGGGATTGAAGAAGCCTAATTATTTTACCCAGGTAAAGAGTTAAAGTTGCCCCTTAGGTCTGTCTTTCATGGTGGTCTTTCTTCTTCCTTGCATGTGCTCGACTGAGTGAGGGTCTCCTTATCAATCTTGCCTATTCTCACTCTCAGGGGTTTTACATGCACTCAGTTTATTATGTACTTTCTACTTTGTTTTTGTAAGTTCAAAAATTCGAATAAGTTTATAAGTTTAAAAAAAATAAAAAATATATTGGGTAAAATATACACTAAACATCTATATAATAAAGATTTTAATTTGTAGACCTTGTACCTTAAACTTGTCCCTCACAGCATTTGCTGTTTCTGTGCTTTAGAAGGTGCTTGCACTGTGTGTAACCCCATCTGTTCCCTCACGTGCTGTAGGAGACCTCAGAGCTCTTCATCCCTCCTACGATGAATTCAGACGAGTTGAATTTTATAATATAGCAGTATATGTTATCTATGTTATCTATCAAGCAATCTATAAAAATTATTTATCAATCATCATCTACCTCATATATATGCAAATTAATCCTCTTTGTATAAGTATAACCTATAATGGAAACTGTTTTACTTTTAAGAATGAGTATTGATTCAGTTGCAAATTTGACGTTCCAGGACAACTCATTAAAAAAATCACAAATTATAGATTCACTTATGTAATTTAATTATATGCATGTATGTATGCAGGAAAACTGGGCTCCTCTATAATGGGAATTGTTTTACTTTTAAGATTAAGTATTGATTCAGTCACAAATGTGATGTTACAGGCCAATTCATTAAAAATCACAAATTATAGATTTACTTATGAAATTTAAATATATGTGTATATATATGCAGGAAAACTGGGCTCCTCTATATTATGATTAACTGCAAAAAATACTTTTTATATGGTTGTTATCTCCATATACTTCTATTATAATACTTCTATTATATGATTTATAATCTTGGCTCACATTGTGTTGTTGTTTGCCTAATCTTTGTTGCCTGAAATAGAATACAACAAGAAATAGAAGACTCACACTTGGAACAAATTGGAACAATACAGTTTAAGATCTTATTGTGATATAACTTAAATTTCACAGAGATTATTTGTATTCTGAACCATTTTTGACTTTGACAACTTTAGAATTGCATTCACTGCTTGGCAGAAGAATGGTGTTACATAAAATCAAACATCAGTACAGTATATGAGGTAGAGATTATACTTGTTCTCTTAGCCATTTTATTTTAGTATAAATGAAATTCATTGTTCACCATGGCCTTCTGAACTGTTTTCCACTCAAGTTACTTTGTAAAGATTAAATTAAATTCATTGCAGGGTACATTCTTTCAGAGGTTGTAACAATTCCTATCTATTTGAACTATACAGTGCTTTTTCTTTTCTTAGTGTGAGAAAAAGTTCAGAAAGACAGTTTTCCATCTCATTGCACCTTTTCTGAACAGTGCTCATACAGCAGCCATAAGGTTTTATTATATAGAAATTGAAGTGAACCTGTGTCAGTAACAAATAATGAAAACACACCTTCTGATGTCTGCTTTGCTTTTTTTCAGAGGTCCAGAAAGTATGCTTATAGGATGCTTAGAGAACTTGAAAAAGTTTGACCAAATTTGAGGATCTGGTGTAGTTATTATAATATTTATGATATTATAAATGTTTAGTGACTGATTACTTCAGACCACTGGTTTACGGGGACAAAAAACATCCTCCTCTCTGATGTGCATTGCTCAATCTCTGAAACATAGTAGGTCAAGTTTTACCTAGCAAAGGGATTTTACAGAGCAAATTAAAGGCTCACAGTCTGCTCCTATTAAAACCAGGATGGCTACCTGGATTATTTAGATGGTCCCATTTAATCACATGCTCCTTAAGTGAGGCAGTAGTGTTAACAAGAGGTATGCAGTAAAAGTGAGAGGCAGAGACAAAGAATCCAGAACTGAGGGAGATGTGTGAGCTTGCTACTGTTGAGGCTGGAAGAAGGGGGCAGAAACAAAGCATTGAGAGAAGAATGACCCTCAGAACCTTACTGGAGGGAAATTGGGTGCTATTCAAGAACTCAAATCTGTTAAAACAAATCTGAGTGAGTCTTGAAGTGACTCTTCCTCTGGAACCCTCCTCAAAGAACAGAGTCCCCTGAAGCTTCTGTTTGGTCTTCCGAGAAACAGGCAGAGATGCAAGCTGAGACTCACAGACTTCTCTCTCTAGTAATTATGGGTTAACTTACCTGTTTTAGTCATCAAAATGTGGTAATTTGTTAAATAGTATGCAAAAGTGAAATAATTGGTAGTAAATATTCTTTGCTTTGAAAATAAGAGTATCCTGAAGAGGACTGAAATCTCACCATGCAAAATAAGTCAAATATCTTAGTGGTTTCTCATTGGTTTTAATAAAATAAAAGCAATTTAAGGAGAAAGGACTTATTTGGCTCATGGTTCAAGGGTAGAGTCTACCACAACAAAGAAGTCTTGCTTGCAGGACCTTGAGACAGCAGGACATGTCCACAGAGACAAAGCAGAGTATAATGGAGGCTGATGCTAATTCTTAACCCTCTAATCAGCCTGGTAATCAGCGTGGGTCTTCCCACTTTCATTAACCCAGTGGATAAACTAGATCTATCATGCTGACAGGTAATATTAACCATCACAGACAGGAAATACTGCACTGCAAACAGTTTCAGCTATAGTCTGTGAGGTTCTAGGAAAACTGGAAGAAACATCCCAGTATGTATGGTATACACTCTGGAGGAACCAATAGACAATGAACAAACCAACGAATGTATGCAGAATCAATTATTATAAGACTTGTGAACTTTGTTAAAAACAACATTTTTTTTTTATGGCTTGATGCCTTCCCTCTTATTGGTTGGGGTGCTTTTCACCTAAGTGAGAGATCAGTGAGTTCCTTGATTGCCTTAAGATTTTACAATTTTAGGGGTAAGAAGGAAAAAAGAAGGAAAGTCTGAAAGAAACAAAAAAGAAATAATTACCTTTAGAAGGTCATCATTCAGGGCAGTGAATAGATGCTCAGCCTGCTGTCCAAACATTCATAGAGTGCCTAATGTTCCCACATTAATGTTTATTGGGAGTATTTAGATGAGAAACATTAGGGAATCAGGGCATTTAAAAGTCCTCCCCAAAGAATGGTGAAGTGACATTCACCTTTAATACCAGAACTTGGGGAACAGAGGCAGGTGAATCTCTGTGAGTTCAAGACCAGCTTGACTTCCATAGTGAGTTCCAGGACAGCCAAGGCTACATAAAAGACCTCTGTCTCAAAAAACTAAGCAACAACAACAAAAACAACAACAACAAAACAAACAAAAATTTCCTTAAGATTATAATTTTTAATCACATGGAGAATAGTGTAATAGAAATCACATAATAGAAAATTAATTTCAGTAATAAAATTAATGACTAAATAGTCACTAGTAGTTCTTTTTTTTTATTAGATATTTTCTTTGTTTACATGTCATATGATATCTCCTTTCCCAGTTTCCCCTCTGGAAAAAAAAACTGTTCCCTCTCCCCTCCACATGCTTCCTGGCCCTGGCATTCCCCTACACTGGGGCATAGAACCTTCAAGAGCGAAGGGCCTCTCCTCCCATTGATGACTGACTTGGCCATCCTCTGCTACATATGCAGCTGGAGCCATTAGTCCTACCATGTTTACTCTTTGGTTGGTGGTTTAGTCTCTGGGAGCTCTGAGGGTACTTGTTAGTTCATATTGTTGTTCATCCTAAGGGGCTGCAAACCCTTCAGCTCTTTGGGTCCTTTCTCTAGCTCCTTCATTGGGGAGCCTGTACTCAGTCCAATGGATGGCTGTGAGCCTCTACCTCTACTTCTGTATAAGTCAGGTATTGTCAGAGCCTCTTAGGAGCCAGCTATATCAGGCTCCTGTCAGCCAGCACTTCCTGGCATCCACAATAGTGTTTGGATTTGAAGATTGAATATGGGAAGGATTCACAGGTAGAGCAGTCTCTGGATTGTCCTTCCTTTAGTCTCTGCTCCATAGTTTGTCTCTGCAACTCCTTC
>NW_022196898.1:86743954-86784409 GCF_008632895.1 Mastomys coucha
TTGTTCCCCCTTTTAAGAAGGAACTAAGTATCCACACTTTGGTCTTCCTTCTTCTTGAGTTTCTTGTGAAGGTAGAAGGATCCTGTCCCAGCTGCTCTGCCACTTGTGATGCCTGTGCCTCCCGGCTGGTCCCGCCTTAGAAAGTCACTGGAGAGAAAATCAGTAGTTCTTATATAATCTGTACTTTTATAACTTGAAAATTAATAAGGCTGTGATGAACCATTTTATCAGTTCTTGATGTGGTGATGGTGTCAATGTATGCAGAAATTGATGATTTTTGCATTAATACATACCAAATAATTGTGAAATGATACTGAGATTAGCCTCAATATATTTGTTTTGGACTTAAAATAATTTATTTATGTACTTAATGGAGAACTAGATGCAATATTGTTATTGAAATTTTGATTTTTCCTTAATTATGTCTTTATTAATATGAACTGATACTTACTTTAGTTTTAAATAGCATATCATTTGCTTAACCTTATAATCCAAATAAGTAACTTGAAGCTGCTTTTCATTTTAATAATGCAGTTATTTTATGTGGTAATCATAATTTCCTTCACTTATTGATAGAAAATAAAATGAAATAACAAAAATCTACAGTAGTAAGATTAGCACCTAATTCTACCATAACTTTGAAATTGGTGACTGTCCCTTGTAGACTTATATTTTTCAAACCCTAGTTTAATAAGGGTACTTAAATGCTTTAACCTCCCTTCTAGCCCAGAACCTACCAGAGGTAGTGGAAAGGAAAGGTTAATAGGGCAAAATAGGTTGTTGACTTGTTTAGAAATAGTTCTTTGGAGTTACTCCAATCTTCCTTGTCAGGATAGTTCAATCCACTGGCAAACACAGTTCATGAATCATCTATGGCAGTGTGATCTGGAAGAAACCACAAGGCTCTGCCAATTGGCCTAGGACTGCAGAACCAGTAAGAATCTGCTGAAATACCACCAGAAGTTCTTTGGTACATTTCTCTCTACAAAATCATGGCAAGTGTTGATCAATAAAGAAGGCAAGGCAAACCAATGACACAGAGTTGTCAGTGAAGACCAGAATCAACAAAGCCCAACAAAGACCAGTAAAGAGTGGTAAAGCAAATCAGTACCACATAGTGTCACCCACTGTCTGTTGGGTTATATTTATACCCTTTCTTAACATCATGTGTTCTCTTAAATATTTGTTCTAGCAAAACATCACATGCCACTTTTCCCAGGCAGCTTCTAGAAAAACCCCATGTTTCTGTTCTCAGCAATACATCCTTCTTTGTGTCGGCTTCAGCAAAAACATCCTCTCATAAGACAGTTTCTATAAAAACATCACATGACACAACTGAGTCTCCAATGAAACCAGAAAGTTCCACCTCAGTTTCTATATACCATTTTACAAATCATCAGTTTAAATGTTAACATTAGAAAAGAAGAAATATTTGAAATCCAAGGAAGAAAATACAGACCTTGAAAAACAATGTCTTTATTTAAAAAGTTATGGCACTGATAAATTTTAGGTAGGCTCATCAAGTTAAAGGGATACATTAAAATATTAAAGGGTGAATACAATGAAGTCCAAGTATATTTTTACATACTGCTAATAAATACAGAGCTCTGAAATGTAAGTTTGGTTAGCATATGAACATTAATCAATATAATTAATTAATCCAATAAAATTAGTTAAAAATTAAACCTGAAAAACTTCAGTGGCCAGCTCATATCTTCTTCCAGGGTCTAGCTTGTTAGTGTCAGTCTCCACATTCACACACACTTCCAAAACAACCAGAGTAGCTCTGGTCTAACATTCAGTGTGTTGGCCTAGTCTGATGACCACTGCCTTCACTCTAGAATTCAACCAGGACCCCCACCCCCTATCTTCTACTACTCACAAGTCCCTTCCACCCAGCACCCAACCTCTCCACCAAGCTAGATCTTTCACATACCTAGCCTGGTAAGTCTACTTAACCTTCCTAATGAAGGATTCCTCCCACAAACCTAGCCTGGTTCTCAAATCCAGTGTCTTGATTTAGTCTAACCCTCAATCAAGATCTTCTTACCTACCAGCAGCCCACAAGTCCTTTCCATACCATATCCAACTTCTCCAGTCAGATAGATCAGGTTGTCCTTCTCCTGGGTCTAGCCCATGAATTTGCCTGACCCTCCCCTCCATATAACCACCTCAACATGTCACATTTAGACAGTGTCTCGTGTCCAGTTCCTAAGCATAGTTGGACCATTCTTGCCTGATTTGAGCTCAACCAATCTCTAGGCTTCTACCAAGACACAACCTTCCTCTCCTTCAAGCGACAGCCCCCTCCCACATCACATCCAGCCTTTCTGTCCAGCAGGATCTACTCCTACACTCAAGGTTTGGATGAGGAAACACATCCCATTTCAGTCATTTCAGACTCTGTCTATCCGACTTCTTTCCTTCCAAGCTTCCGACTTCTAGGCCTAATCTTCCTGCACTTCCTCTCTTTTATCAAACTGCTCTGTTCATTTTAGACATTAAAATAACAACAGAAGTCCACACTCCCAGATCTAATTACAAAAGCACAAGCAACATGCAAGACAAGCCAGTATTTCCTCTTCAAACCTACCAGTGCTGTAGAACTATTTGCCAATGAGAATTTTCTAGATGAATTCCAGGACACAGAATTTAAAAAGACTGTGATAAATTTTACCAAAGAATTTAAGGAACTTAAAGAAGAAACAAAGAAACAGCTGAATGCTGTTAAGGAAAAATAATGTAAGGAGAATAAATGCATGAGTGATGCCCAGGCAAAAAGAAATGTAAGACCAATGGAAATGAAGAAGATCCAGGGCCTGAGAACCAACTTCAGTAAGGGGACAGAAACATGGGTGAGGATGCAAGACAAAACAATGATGGATTTGAAAAACCCAGTCACTCAACTAGGAAACTCAAAGGAAAGCCTTACAAGTCGAACAATGGAGCAGAAGATAGTACGTTAGTACTTAAAGTTACACTTAGAGAACCTAGAGCAAATGAGCAAGCGATATGGAGAAAGCAGAAAAGGAACATAAAAGAAATCTAGTACACCATGAAAAACAGAACAAAAGAAAACATCTTTATAGGCATAGATGGGCTAGAAGAATCTTAATTCAATGCCATAAACTAGGTTTTCGACTTGGTTTGTAGACGAAAATGTTCTCAAACTAGGGGAGGATATACACACCAAGATTGCCAAACAGAAGCACCCACAGATCCCACTAGGCAAGACCACAAAAGAACACCCATGGTGGGTCATAATTAAAACACTCAGCATACAGAACAGAGAAGTGTACCGAAGGCAGCAAGAGAAAAAGAATAAAGTACATAGAAAGGAGAACCCTCAGGATAATAGCTGGTTTCTCCATGAAAACTCAGAAGAACCTAGAAAAGTCAGAAGAACCTAGAACAGTGCATGCCAAGTCCTCGAAGACGACAGCCAGCCCAGACTAAAATGTTTCTGCCACAATTATAGGAGAAAATAAGCCTTTCCATGATATAAACACCTTAAGATTTTTATGTCCAACTAGCCAAACTTAAGGAAAATATGGGAAGCAATATTTTGGGCTGAAGAGAGGAATGTGTCTATCTGAGAGACTGTGGGAAGGAATATGAAACTGTGCTAATTAAAACACAAAGGACCACTGAGAAGACTAACATTATCACAAAAACCAACAGGATGACAACAGTTAACACGCATTTCAATACTAACTTTAAATATTAGTAAGTAAGCTTGATTCTTTAATTAAAAAATCAGGTTGATTGAGTGAATCAAGAAACAAATCCACCTATCTGTTGTCTAAAAGAAACACAACTTTAACGACAGGCACCACCTCAGTTAAAGGATAGACAAAGTCCTAGTCAAATGGGAACAAATAGTTCTTGCTGTCACAGTAGCTGACAAAACGGACTCAACCTAAAACTATTTACAAGAGATAAGGAGGGACACTTTATTCTGATCAAGGGAACATTTAACTGAGAAGGCATTGCTGTTGTAAAAATGGGCATCAAATCCTGGTATACCCAATCTCATAAAAATGTACTAATGAATTAATGTCACAGATGAATGTGCACCTACTAATTGTAGATGATTTCAATATCCCACTTTCTCCAATAGACAGGTCTTCTTGTAAAAAAGAATTAATCGACATTACATATGAAATGTATTACATGAAAAGATATCTACAGAAAATTTTACCTAAACATCAAAGATTATACATCCTGCATAGCTACAAACAGAATCTTTTCTAAAAGAGACCACATCCTGGGACAAAAATCAAGTCTACAAATTCAAAAACATTGAAATAACTCCTTATGCAAAAAATGCAACAAAACTTAAAATTGACAGCAAATAAATCTTCAGTAAATACAAAAACTAATGGAAATTAAATAACTAATTATTGAATGATGGATGTGTCAAAGAAGAAATGATGAGAAAAAATTCCTGAAAGAAAATTAAAATGAGCCAGGGCACAGAGAAGCTTCTGGGACAGACTGAACGCAGCTTTAAAGGGAATTTATTCTGTGGGCCTACATTAAATAATCAGAAAGGCAGAAAAAATAAAATGACTTAATGATATAACTAAAATATTTGGGAAAAAGAACAAACTAAACTCAAACTTAGTCAATGGCAAGAAATAAGGAACAGAGCTGAATCAATGAAATAGAAACACAGAATCAATGTATGTAAAAGCTGATTCTTTCAGAAGATCAGTGAGATTGACAGACTTTTGGTCCAAGTAACAAGAAGAAAAAAACAACCAAACCAAACCAAACCAAAACAAAACAAAAAAAAAAAAACAAAAAAAGTGGGGGGGAACCCAAGTTAAACAAACAAACAAACATTAAAACAGAAATTCAGAATGTTGTAATATTTTAAAATCCTGTATTCTATTAAGATGGAAAACCTAAACAAACATATATCAAATAAGATTTAAAGAGCAATAAAAAGCCTTCCTGCTTAAACAAACAAATAAAAAAAAAGTCCAAGATCAGATAGATTCACTGAACAATTCTACCAGGCATTCAAAAAGTATGTACACCCAATCCTTCTTAATTTGAAAAAAAAAAAAAAAGACTCAGAAGGAGCAATCAGGATTCTTGAGCTGGATATGACCTGATGCTACTTCCCTGAAGACTAGCTTTCATGGTAGCTGAAGGTACCATGCAAACTTCTGACAGAAGGAAGCAAGAACTGTCCTACTCATCTATGATGGCTATGAACTACGACAAAGACAAACAAGCCATAATATCCCTCTAGGGTGCAGTAGTGACACAAATACATTAATGGGAACCAGCAGCTCTCTTACATGCATTTACTGCCTATTCTTTTTTGTTTGTTTGTTTTTGTTTTCAAAATTTTTATTAATCAATTTGTTTACATTTCAAATGTTATCCCCCTTTCCAGTATTCCCTCCTTGAATCCCCCACCCTGTCTTCCCTTTTGCCTCTAAGAGGGTGCTCCCCTACCCACCTACCCTCTCCCGCCTCACCCCTCAAGCATCCCTCCTTGCTGGGGCATCAAGCCTCCACAGGACCAAGTGCCTCCTCTCCCACTGATGCCAGATAAGGCAGTCCTCTGCTACATATGTAGAGGGAGCCATGGACTGGCCCGTGTATACTCTTGGTAATTTAGTCCCTGGGAGCTCTAAGGGGTCCAGTTAGTTGATACCGTTGTTCTTCCTATGGGTTTGCTATCCCCCTTGAGCTTCTTTAGCCCTTCCTCTAACTCTTCCATTGGAGTCACCAGGGTTAAGTCCAATAGCTGTCTGTGAGTATCTGCATCTGTCTTAGTTGCTGGCAGAACCTCTCAAGGACAGCAATACTAGGATCCTGTCTGTAAACACATCTTGGCATCAGCAATAGTGTCAGGGTTTGGTGTCTGCAGATGGAGTGAATCACATGGTAAGGTGGTCTCTGGATGGCTTTTCCTTCATTCAGTCTCTGCTCCATTTTGTCCCTGCATTTTCTATAGATGGGAACTGGGAAATGGCATTTCACCTTACATCAATCTGAATGGCTAAGGTAAAAAACTCAGGTGACAGCAGATGCTGGTGAGGATGTAGAGAAAGAGGAATACTCCTCCATTGCTTGTGGGATTGCAAACCTGTACAACCACTCTGGAAATCAATCTGGAAGTTCCTCAGAAAACAGGAAATAAAAGACCAATCTATACCCCTCTTGCGCATATACCCAAAAGATAGTCTACCATATTACAAGGACATATGCCCCACTGTTTCATAGCAGCCTTATTTATAATAGCCAGAAGCTGGAAACAACCCAGATGTGCCTCAATGGAAGAATGGATACAGAAAATGTGGTTCATTTACACAATGGAATACTACTCAGCTACTGAAAATGAGGACATCATAAATTTTGCAGGCAAATGGATGGAACTAGAAAATATCCTGAGTGAGGTATCCCAGACCCCAAAGGACATGCATGGTATGTACTCACTGAGAAGTGGATATTAGCCCAAAAGCTCAGAATACCCACAGTACAACTCACAGACCACATGAAACTTAACAAGAAGGAAGGCCAAAGTATGGATGCTTCAAACCCACTTAGAAGGGGTAAAAAAATAATCATGGGAGGCAGAGGGAGGTAGGGACCTGAGTGGGATGGGGGAGGGGGAGGGAAAGTGAGGGTGGAGAAGAGACATTAAAGAAGTCTAGAGGACCAGGAAAATGAATAGAAATACCTAGCAGTGGGTAGTGGGGAATGGGGGAAACTACTAGAAAGTCCAAGAAGTCAGGAATGCCAGAGGCTCCCAGGATCCAATGCAGATGACATTAGCTAAAATACCCAACAGCTGGGAGATTGAACCTAAAGATACCACCTACAGTTGATAGTCATAGAGGGATGGGTCAACCCACCCATCTCAAAAATTTCAACCCAGTTTTACTGCCTATTCAATAAGCAAGAAGCCATTTCCTGGTCTTAGAAACCTAGAAAACCCAGATGTAGTGAAGTAGATGTTTTGGAGAAAAACCTCCATCTACTACTTTACCTAATCAGCTTATACTACAGACATGTGCAGCCCTCTCTCTCATTGAGGAAATATCTCTTTGTAACAGATGGAGACCATTACAGAAAACCAACCAAAGGGAATGCAGAGTTGTGGAGCACAGTCCCAATAGATACATCTACAGAACAACTCCCAAATCTAATGTTCAGGGATCATTGCAGAAAAGGGTGTGCAATGACTGTAACAGCCAGATGATCATCATGTTTATAAGAGAAATAATAAAATTTAAATAAATCTCAAAAATAGAAAAAAAATATTCTAAGAATATTCTAAGTAATTCTGTACAGCAACGAAACCTGTTAGTCTAATGACGAGACGGCCAACAGTCTGGGAGCAAAATCTTTGCTAGCTATACATATTTTACTATCTAGAATATGCAATTAACTCATGAAGCTAAGTAACAAAAGAACAAAAAAGATCAATACATGGATTCCTGAGTGAACACAGTTTTCAGAAGATGAAACCTAATTGCCAGTAAACATATAAAATGTTCACTCTCACTAGCAGTCACAGAAATGACAATTTAAAATACATAATGATTTAATCTCACCAGTCAGAATGGCAGTCATTCAGAAAATAACCACATCTGCTGTTGAGTGTTTGGACAAAAGGGAACCCTCATCTGCTGCTCCTTGAATGCAGATTCATTCAGAATCAGCATAGAGATTTCTTAAAAACCAAAACGAGACCCAGCAGAATCACTCTCCATTTGTATCCAAAAGACTTCAAGTCAGCAAGTCACAGAGAAATTATATAACAATGTGCCAACTTATGGAGCCAAGCTATGTGTCCATCAACAGAGAGATATATGAGGAAAATGTGGTGTACGCACATAATGGATCTTTCTCAGCCATGGACCATAGTTACATTGTTTCAAGGAAAATGAGACACTACTAGAAGTAAGTATAGTAATAAAATTAAGCTAACTTCAGAAGGACAAACATACATGCTTTCTAATTATGATGAGAGATAACTTCCTAGGAGTTAGACATATTTTGTACATCAAACATGAAAGAAGAATTGAGATTTTTCCAGCTTAGCAAAGATAGGTACTAGAAAGGATGCTACCAAAACCAAAGGGGAATGGGAAAATATATCCAACATTTTATATCTCTTTCTCTATACCTATATAACTATACCTATATCTCTATCTTCATATCTCTACTGTCTATCTATGAAAAATTTAAAAGTAATGTAAAATGATGAAAAATTAAAAGTAAAATTTTCAGCAAAGTAGGATTAGAAATCATTTTTCTCAATATAATGGAAGGAACCTATGGAAATCATGCACCTATTACCACAGATAGTGCCGAAGGATAAAGAGCCACTCCCTCAAGTGGAAGGTCACAAGAAGGACCCCTTCTCCATTTTTTTACAAATGATTTTATGTGGAATTTTAGTTTAGGAATTTGAGAAAAACAATAGTTTATAAAGGATAACTAAATCATCCGTTTAAACAGCACATGATCTTGTTTATTCTCTAATATATGGTAAGTGATCTAAAAACCCCTCAGAATGCAATCCCCATCAAAATTCCAACTGAATTCTTCATAGAGTTAGAAAGAGCAATTTGCAAATTCATTTGGAATAACAAAAAACCCAGGATAACTAAAACTTTCTCAACAATAAAAGAACTACTGGGGGAATCACCATTCCTGACTTCAAGTTGTATTACAGAGCAATAGTGATAGAAATTGCATGGTATTTGGTACAGAGACAAGCAGGAAGATCAATGGAATAGAATTGAAGACCCAGAAATGAACCCACACACCTATAGCCACTTGATCTTTGTCAAGGAGCTAAAGCCATACAGTGGAAAAAAGACAGCATTTTCAACAAATGGTGCTGGCTTAACTGGAGGTTAGCATGTAGAAGAATGCAAATTGATCTTATCTATCTCCTTGTACAAAGCTCAAGTCCAAGTGGATCAAGGACCTCCACATAAAACAAGATACACTGAAACTTATAGAAAAGAAAGTGGGGAAGAGCCTCGAACATATGGGCACAGGGGAGTAATTCCTGAACAGAATACCAGTGGCTTGTGCTGGAAGATCAAGAATCGACAAATGGGACCTCATAAAATTGCAAACCTTCTGTACGGCAAAGGACACTGTCAATAGGACAAAACAGCAACCAACAAATTGGGAAAACATTTTTTATCAATCCTACATCTGATAGAGGGATATATCCAATATATACAAAGAACTTAAGAAGTTAGACTCCAGAGAACCAAATAACCCTATTAAAAATGAGGTATAGAGCTAAACAGAGAATTCTCAACTGAGGAATACTGAATAGCTGAGAAGCACTTAAAGAAATATTCAATATCCTTAGTCATCAGGGAAATACAAATTAAAACAACCCTGAGATTCCAACCTCCACCAGTCAGGATGGCTGAAATAAAAAACTCAGGTGACAGCAGATGCTGGCGAGGTTGTAGAGAAAGAGGAACACTCTTTAATTGATGGTGAGAATTGCAAGCTGGTACAACCACTCTGGAAATCAGTTTGGCTGTTCCTCAGAAAATTGGACATAGTATTACCTGAGGACCCAGCTATACCACTCTTGGGCATATACCTAGAAGATGCTCCAACATGTAATAAGGACACATGCTCCACTATGTTCATAGCAGCCTTATTTATATTAGCCAGGAGCTGGAAACAACCCAGATGTCCCTCAACAGAGGAATGGATACAGAAAATGTGGTACATTTACACAATGGAGTACTACTCAGCTATTAAAAACAATGAATTCATGAAATTCTTAGGCAAGTAGGTAGAACTAGAAAATATCATCCTGAGTGAGGTAACCTAGTTGTGAACGAAACCACATGATATGCACTCACTGATAAGTGGATTCTACCTCCAAAGCTCCAAATAACCAGGATAAAATTCCCAGACCACATGAAGCTCAAGAAGAAGGAAGACCAAAGTGTGGGTGCTTCAGTCCTTCTTAGAAGGAGAACAAAATCTCAGGAGCAAATATGTAGATTTGAGTGTAGAGCAGAGACTAAAGGAAAGGCCACTAAGATTGTCCCACCTGGGGATTCATCCTATATACAGTTACCAAACCAACACACTATTGTGGATGCCAAGAAGTTCTTGCTGAAATGAGCCTGATATGGCTGTCTCCTGAGAGGCCCTGCCAGAGCCTTACAAATACAGAAATGATGTTAGCAGCCAGCCATTGGACTGAACACTGGATCCCTAATAGAGGAGTTAAAGAAAGTACTGAAGGAGTTGAAGGGTTTGCAATCCCATAGGAAGAAAAACAATATCAACTAACCAGACTTCCCAGAACTCCCAGGGACTAAGCCATCAACCAAGGAGCACACATGGCTCCAGCTCCATATGTAGCAGAGGATGGCCTTGTCATGCACCAATGGAAGGAGAGGTCCTTGGTCCTATGAAGGCTTGATAGATGTCCCAGTGTAGGGGAATGGAGGGCAGGGAGGTGGGAGTGGGTGGGTGGGTGGAGGAACACCCTCATAGAAGCAGGGAGAGGGAGGATGTGATAGTGTGTTTCCAGGAGGGAGGGAAACTGGGAAAGAGGATAACATTTGGAATGTAAATAAAGAAAATATCCAATAAAAAAACACCACAGAAATAATGTGTCAATGGAGAAGGTCACAGAATAAAAGTCAAGATGATATATAATTAATTAGCGATGCAAAAGTTGAAGATTAATGTGAAAAATATGGTTTATAATTGTATTATGATGTATAATACTTAGAGAATTTTAAGTATACTTTAATTTAAGATATTTAAGTTGGAGAGACAGCTCAGTGTTCAAAGGCCTTGCTCAACAACAGTAAACATGAAGACTAGAATTGGCTCCATATTTTTTCCAGTTATAAAGGCCACATAGTTTGAAAGAAAATAGAATATTATTGGAAGTAATTATAGTAAAAAAATTAAAATAGTTTCAGGAGGTACATGTTGGTGGATTAGTGGCCTGTATAATTCTAGAGGTTAGAATGCAGACAGAGGGGATCCTTAGGGCACATTTGCCAGTCAGCTGGGTTCAGTTAAGAGACCCCCACCTTAGAGAATAAGGTGGAGAATGATGGGAGAAGGATCTGATATCAACCTCACACCTCCATATGCTCACATCTGTGCACACAGACCCATGTGCATATCCACATGGCAAGATAAACTATTATAATTAGCAATGCAAAAGTTGAAGTTTGATGTGAAAATATGACTTATAATTGCTTGGTGATGTACAATATTTAGAGAATTTTTAAGTATTCTCTAATTTTATTCTTGATATTTGAATAGTAGAAGCACAAAAAGAATTTCTCCAATATAAAGAAGGAAATAGACACACTGTGCCCATGTATCAGAAAAAGTAATACTGTTAAGATGAAACTTATCTGACAAATTTAGAACAACTGAATACCTACAAGATCTACTTCAAGCTCACAGTTGTGTGAATGTGGAGAGGAAGGTGTTTGGATAGGAAGTAACCTAAGGATTCTTGTGTAGATGTGATCTGTACCTTGAATATGACATGTAAATTTAATAAGATGTGTGAAATGGTATGTTTAACTATATTAAAATTATTAACATTGGATTTGTAAACTTAAAATTAGAAGCTGAAATTATTACCTGCCTGTGACTCTTCCGCTACATCTATAGAAGCACTTCTCAGAGAAAAACCATTCATTCAGCTGCATACATGAAAATCCATGGAAATTATAGGTTAGTATAAATTATAGTATACCCTGACATAGAAAGTTCTTAAGAAACCTGCTTTGCTGCCTTAGCAATCATTCTTTTCATGATGGTAAGAGTAGCCTGTGGTGATGCTCTTTAAGGTGAAATCCTCTCAATGGGATGGACCGTTCACTAGTGCCCAGTGTTCTGACGCATCACGGATTTTAAGAAGGATGCCTGACACTGTTACTGTTTTCACATTACTGTCCTTGCAGGGCACTATATGCTTCTTCATGAGTAGTTTGAATATATGCCAGATTAATCTAATTTATATTAATTAAACAGTCTCTACTTGGAACAATTTGCCCCAGTTATACCCTTCTTAAAGGATGTGTCTGGTGTAGTTGTAGCATGTCTGTGCCTGTTTTTTTTCAATAATTCAGGCAAATGAAAGCAATTGTAAGGACCCCGTGGTGCCTCTGTATTTTTCCCTCATGCAAACATTTTCTTTTATCTATAACAAGAAAACTCTGAAGTAGCTCAGATTTCTTTAAAGCATATTTTTGTAGTTGAATTTTTCTTTTGAAGAAATTACAGAAAGATTGAATTAGAATAAAGTTTGTCAGAACTTGCAGACACAATTCACAGAAGACTTCTTATATACTTCATCTTCTTTTTTGTTTAGTAATGATATTTATGATTTCAAAAATAACATTATTTTCATCATAATGTTTTTATGCTTCAGTAGTTTTTGAAACAGATTTCAAGAAATGACAGAATAAAAAAATCACAATTTCCCTATCCTTCCTGTCTCTCCCCTCCTATTTATTAAGACAAATATTATAAAAAAAAACCATTGTGAACTATGTCAATTGTTTTCTGTGCTTCATAGTTAAATTCAGCTATTAGAGTTTAGGGGGAAAATGGTTACCATTTATCTTTAGAAAAGAGTCTTTTGTAAACATGGGAAGAAGACTTGCTGTATATATTTCTTTAATTATATCGTTGCAAGTATGTATAAGATTACATACATAGCACAGTTTTTCTATGCCTACATGCATTCCTGGTAGGAAAGCTATTGTCAGGATTGAAGTGGAATCACCTAAAATAAAATTTCATTCACGAATACTTTATAGTTTTTCACATGTAACTGTTGGGCTGTTAAATCAGAAGCTGTATTTGATACACATCTGGGTCAGAGTTGATGGAAAAACTTGTCATGATGACAAATTGGACAAATTGTTTTGATCAGTTTTAGTCATCTTTGATCAAAGTGAAAGAAAAAGAGAGATAACTCATGAATTTTATATAAATGACATAAAAGCTTTTGACATCTCTAAATTGAATTGCATAGAACTGTAGCTTGCTTCAGGTAGACAGGATGCAATCTCCCATTCTTTTCAGAAGTGTAATGTACAAGAATAAGTGTAAGGAATGTACAAACTGCCATGTAGATTGTGACAGTGAGTTGGGACTGGAATTGGAGTTCAGTAGTACTTAGTCTCATGGCCTTTAGCCTTTCTAAGGGAAATTTTATATACATATATGTTTATATAATGTATAACTTATTTATGTAATTATATTTACATGTATATCTGCTATATATTTTTACTTTCATTATAACAGGTATATTAAATTAGATATACATTATGTAGTAATAAATAACCACTCATATTTTATATACTAAGGAGCATTGTTCAATAAGTATACCCACAGAACAGTCAGCAAGAACTAGCTCATTACATATTTTTCTCTAATCAATGCCTATTAGAGAGGTCTACAATTATTTGAACTAGAAAAAAGTTTAGAAGTAAAATTTAGCTTATATGTAGTAATGTTATAAGCCTTCATAACATGAATCATTGGATTATGAAGAAAGAAATTCAAAAGTCAAGTCTGTCATATTCCTTCTATTTCAGTATGTACAATTTTCTTTCCCTCCCGTCCTCCCTCCTTCTTTCCTTTCTTCCTCCCCTTTCTCCTTTCCCTATTCTTTTCTGTACCACATTGTATACTTGCTTAAATCTGGATCAAATATACTTAAATGCAAACTTTATTACCAATGCATTTTGGCTCTGGTTCTAATGATTTAAATTTTTAAAAATGTTCCTCTAGAAACATCAGAACAGAAACAAGAAAATTCATTATTTAAATCACTAATAGTGAAATTTATTATGGTACATATTTGGCAGAGGCAATTTAACAGGAAATTGAGAAAATTTAGATCAGGAAAAGAAGAAAATAGTCCATTAGTAAAAATGGAATTCCTGATGCATAGAAAGTCATTCAAATTATAGACCTGTTTTATTGTTTGTTCTAATTTTAAGCAATTAGAATTTAATTTCACAAACCAAAAAGTAGGCCACAGATAGAACATATATGCCTCACTTTTGCTGTTAAAAGCAGTAATTTAATAGGTAATAATTTAATATCTTAGGGTGACTATCAGAGACATTACAAGAGAAACAATTGAGAACAGTTAATTCAATATGAGCTAAACAACTAGAGAGGCATTTTTCTTAAATTGGATATTTACTTATTTATCTCTGAATAAACATTTTAAAATCAGATGCATTGAGAGTTCTATGCATGTGTTTTGATCACATTTATCTCCTACACCCACTCATCCCTAATTGAGCTCTGCCTTTCCTACCATCCAGCTTTGTGGTCTTTATATTAAACCCTTCAAGCCCAAGTATTCTTGGATGTGTGGTCCTCCACAGCACAGCCAGTGGTCACCTTACCAGAGGTCACACTCATAGAGAAAACGCTTTGTCTCTCTTCCCAGTCTCGAACAATTGCCAATAACTCCTTGCCTAGGGTGGCAGTATGTGCCCAACGACCCTGAGCATGCTGGCATTTGGCATGATTGTGCTTGCATAGCTTTGTGCATGCTGTATATTTAAATTAATGTGTGCAGCTCCCCTGACATTTGCAGAAGGCAATGTTTCCTTGTAGCTATCCCCCAGCTCAGGCTCTTACACTCATTCTGTATGCTCATCCACAACGACCCTGAGCCTTGGGAGGGTGTGTGTTTGTGTGTGTGTGTTACACACATTCATTTTAGGATTGAAAACTCTGCAGTCTCTTTTCTTTCCACCTTGGCCAGGTGTGGATCACCATATTAATAATCATCCACTACAAATAGAAACTTTCCTTATGAGGGTTGAGAGATTTGTTGATGTATGGTTATAACACTGTCATTAGGATTCTGGTTGATACCATGTCCCTTCAGTAGAGTAATAGTAAGAATCAGATAATGGTGTCATGTCTAGGATTCACCTTGTGTGGTTGGACTTAAGTAATGAGTTATTCCTATGATGCTTATGTTCCTGTTGCACCAGTGTAGGTGTCTTACCAGGCCAAACATTGCCTCTCACATGTCTCATAGCTGGGTACAACTAGTGATTCCTTTTTTCTGGTAGCTTGAATAGAATTTTCTAGAACCATGGAAGGTAGCCATTGGAGATGAAGCCTTCAGGTCTATACTACCATGATTTCTCCTTGTTCTAAGACTTAAGTATGTGGTGTCTTCAGAGTCTTGTGGTCACATTCTGGAAGGTAACCAAGAGCAATTACAGTATCCTGATATGTTTGGAGGTTTATGGACACTCAGTGTTCAGCATTTTCTAAAGGAGCGACCAATCCTTTGCACTGCTCTTTTAGCCTTATTAATTAGTAGGGGAATTGCTCCCCTGTGATAGAGAAACTTCATTTTAGCAGAACACACGCACACTTACACACACGTACACGCACTTATACACTCATTAGCAGCTTTCTTTATGTGTTTGAAAGGTCTCTAGTGTCATTGTTCTATGCTCCCTCCTTGGTATTTCGCTCCCCACCATACTGTAGCCTCTCCTGATCCATTACTCACATTTAACACTATACCAGTGCATCCAATTGCTCCTTACTTGAAAGATGCTCTTCATGATCCTTCTAGATACTTCAAATTAAGAAAACCTGTCTAAAGATTCAAATTGACATCCATAAATGAAAATATACATGCCTGATTTGTCTATTTGGGTTGGGGATATCTTATTCAGAATGGTTGTTTACAGCTCCATCCATTTTTCTTCATTTTTATTTGTAGCTGAATAATATTCCATTGTGTAAATATACTACAGTTTAACTATTCATTCATAAGTTAGTAGATATCCAATCTCTTTCTACTTCTTACCACAGTGACTAGAAAAACAATAAAACATGTATTTCTAGAGTAAGATAAAGAGTCCTTTTGTGTATATCAAAGAGGAGTGTAGCTGGATTGAGTGGGGTTTTCTGGAACCTCCACACTGACTTTCACAGTGTCTACACTGGTTTGCATTCCGACCAACACTGAAGGAGCGTTATACTTTCCTACGCTCATGACAATATTTATTGTCTTTTACTTTTTTTGACTTTAGCAATTTTAACTGGGTAAGATAAAATCTCAAAGAAGTCTCCATTTTCATTTCCCTGACGTCTAATGATGTAGAACTGTTTTTTTTTTATTTTTTTGAGGATAAACCAATATATTTTAATGTGAAAATGCATGAAGAAAGTCATTGATATTGTTTCAGATACCAACTGCAACAAACTTTTAACAGTAAAGTATCACTCAAACTCAAAAATTTTTCTCTTTTATTTTTCCTTGATGGTTCAGTAACCACAAATTTTATATTATACTTTTTATTCTGTAAAATTCACATGAATTTCAATGAATAATGCACAGAACCCATCTATCTTTTCCCAACTTACCCTAAGACAACATCTTACAAAATTATGAAAGCATACACACAATGTTGACATTTTTTTTTTATTCAAGAGAGGCCATCATTATGATCACTTGTCTTGGATCATGTTGTCCTCTGAGAGGCTCCACCTAGCAGCTGACTCATAGATACAGACACCCACAAACAGTGGATGGAGCTTGAGGACTCTTAAGGAAGAATAGGAGAAAGGATTGCAGGCCCAGAAGGAGATAGGAACTCCACAGGAAGACCAACTGAGTCAACTAACCTGGACCCTTGGAGCTCTCAGAGACTGAACCACCAACCAAAGAGCATACATGACTGGACCTAGGCTTCCCTGCACATGCACATATGTAACGCCTAGTCTTGTAGAGACCTGAAATGCCAGGGTAGGGGGGGGATACTCAGAGGGACCCCACTGGCTCAGTGGAGAATGGGAGAAGATTTGGGGAGAGGGTTGTGAGAGGCAGTGACCAGGAGGGGGCAGTGACCAGGATGGGGCAGTGCCAGGATATAAAACAAATGAGAAAAATATTAAATTAAATAAAAAAAAATAAGATCACATGTCTTGTCTTGTGTTGACACATTCACGTGAAAACCAACTCTGGAGCCCTAGAAATCAATAATGGGCTCAGCATCCCCATAGTTTGTCACTCAGTAATATTATATAATAGAAAAACTTACAGGTTAAATGGTAAACAAGGGGTAGCCTCAGTGTGAACCACTGAAGAAGAGGCAAAATAAGAGAGGGAGAGGGAAAAAACAGAATAAAGAGACTTTACCCCAAAGGGAAAGTAGTCTCCCAGTCACTTGTATTTCATCTTTTGAGAAGTCTATTCCCACAACCCACGTTTTAATTGGCTGACTTTTTTTGAGGTTAAGTTTTTGAGTTTTTATATGTGTGTCTGTCTAACATCTGTGTATGAATGTATGTATGTATGTATGTATGTATGTATGTATGTATGAATGTATGTATGTATGTATCCATCCATCCATCCATCCATCCATCCATCCATCCATCCACCCTGTTATATAACTCCCTGTCAGATATATACTTGATAAATATTTCTCCCTCCACAACATTGACTGCCTTTTCTTCTTGAGTGATATAATTCTTTGCTATGTAGAAACTTTAGTCTTATGAAGTGCCATTTATTAGTTGTTGACCCAAATGCCTGTGTTATCTGTGCCTTCATCAGAAATATAACTCCTTTGCCATTGAGTTCTAGTGTATTTCCTGTATCAGATTTAGGGTATTAATTCTTATGTTGATGTTCTTGTTTTGTTTGGAGTTGAGTTTAATGCAGGGTCATGAAAGAAAATTGAGTTTTACTGTTCCACATGTAGCTATCTACTTTGACAAAGATGTCAGTATTTCAGTTGGAGAAAAGGCTGTATCTTCAATAAGCTGGCAGGTGTAGGATACATGTCTGTGGGGTAGATGCATGCTTGTTGATATAGGAATAGTGCCCTCTCTGGACAGAGGTTGTCCTCAGGTTGTGGGGATGGGTGTATTGGGTTGAGTCTGGTTTCTTCCCAGAGAAATGTCAAGGTATATGGAACAGGAAAGGGTACAACAGACTTAGTAGTTTTGAGTTTTCTGCACAGGAATGAGAGTAACCTCATAAGAATGCATGGAGCCCCAGCAGTCGTGAGTAGGATTAGAGGCCCGAGTTGGGACTACCTACCTGAAGTAGGTGTGTAGGAATGGACACATGTAAATAGATAGGTCAAGTGTTTTTAACCAGGTTGTGGGGTGGCTGGTGATAATGGAGTGGGTCTAGTTAAGGTCCTTGGTAGTGGAGATGGATGCTGGTGATAATGGAGTGGGTCTAGTTAAGGTCCTTGGTAGTGGACATGGATGCATATAGTGAGGATGAGCATCCAGATCATTGTTACTTTTCTTTTCTTTCTTTCTTTCTTTCTTTCTTTCTTTCTTTCTTTCTTTCTTTCTTTCTTTCTTTCTTTCTTTTTTTTAAATGTATGTATGTGGGGTTGCTGGGAATTGAACTCAGGACTTCTGGAAGAGCAGATGGTGCTCTTAACCACTGAGCAATCTCTCCAGCCTGCTACTTTTCTTAAACCAAGTATTTATTCTAAAATAATAAAAGTTAGTTGACCAAAGGCACATTTGATTGTCTAACAAAAATTATGATTATATATCCTTTGCATTTGACTGCATAGTACCAGTCTTTATATGCAGGAGAAGAGAAGAAGCATTTTTTCCTTTGGTCCCGTGATTCTTTCTCTCATCCTTGGGTATAACTGCATCTGGTCAGACAACATGGGATGGCCCAGGAATGCACACTGTTTACTTACAGAATGGAATCTGTAAGAGGAACCTATGATAGGATTTGTAACTTTCCCTCAGCTTTGTATGTTTGGCAGCATAATTAAATTATCCTTAGTGCAAATTTTCTTTACAGTGGGATCTCAATGAGATCTTTAAGTTATGGCTAATACAGAGGATTATTACTTGGACTTTCTGGATAGAAGTTGACAGAGAGAAAATGTCTGCAATCCTATAGAGGCTGTTGCTAGTGCAGTTTAAATATACGCTGAGGGTTCATCAATTTCCTTTAAATCAGAACACTCATTATCACACTTTTGAAGAGTTATTCTTGAGTTACCATTGTGAAGTGCCTCAGATCTATTCTTGCCTTTATTTACCAAGTTCCAGCAAAATGGCAGCAATGCACCACTGTAGTCCAAACTTGTATGTATGTAGTTAGCAGTTAGTTTTCTTTTAGTGTTTAAAAAAGATTGTGAGAAAGGCAACATAGACAGATTTTCTCACCATTCCTAACATTAGAAGGAATAGAACACCTGAAGGACCCTTGGCTCTCAGTGCAGTGCAGTCCTACTGTAGGACCCTTGGCTCTCAGTGCAGTGCAGTCCTACTGTAGGATCCTTGGCTCTCACTGCAGTGCAGTTAGCTGGAAGACCCTTGGCTCTCACTGCAGTGCAGTTCAGCTGTAGGACCCTTTGGCTCTCACTGCAGTGCAGTTAGCTGGAAGACCCTTGGCTCTCACTGCAGTGCAATAATCTGTAGGACCCTTGGTTCTCACTGCAGTGCAGTTATGCCTTATGCCTTGGCTCTCACTCTGTCAGTTCCTTTGCACAGCCCCTGTCTCTCACTGCAGTGCAGTTCAGCTGTAGGAGTCTTAGCTCTCAGTGCAAAGCAGTTCTGCTTCAGTGTTACTTCTGCAGATCCCGTTACACTGAAAAACTGTCAACAGTGATAATAAAGAGGGTTGATCTCTTGGAGGTTTTCCAGGGATTTCATGTGCTTTATTGGTCTATTTAATTATATTAATGTGGTAGATATAAATGACCTTAATACTTTCAAAATTATTCATTTTCTCTATAGGCTACATTTCCTATGGGAACCGTATGTATCACTCCAGAATTATTATATACCACCTCCTACAAACATTTGACAGATCTTGGCAAATAGAACTTTGTTTTCCTCATTTTCCTAATTCATTGATGTCTCTAGTATTTTCTTTAGAGAATAGCCACTTTACCATTGCTGATGTTAAAGAAGACTTAATAGTAGCAAACTTCAGACAATGAGAGTGGAAAGCACAGTTGAGATGATGGAATAATGGGTACAGAGAAGCCTAGTGAACTGCCTGAGAGCGTTGACTTTGGAATGGTCTCCCAGAACCCAGGCACTTTGCCTCTGATGGGTCATATGACCATTGTCAGGTTGTAGCACAATAGCTTGTAACTCAGTTTTCTCATTTGTAAAATGGGATAATCCTAATATCAGTACCAATGTTATTGGGATAAAATGAAAATAAGATTCATCTTAAATTTTACATATAAGTATACTTGTATATTTATTAATTCACATACATACATTTATAAAATGAAAATCTGTGTCTTTTTATTGAGATAAGTAATGAGAACAACATTCCAAACATCAAAGTTTATCAATGATATTTTGTATCATTTAAAATAACAATGCTTATTTCTTTACTCTATTTACATTCATTAACAATATGAAGCAGAGGATGACAGTGTCTGGCATCAATGGGAGGGGAGGCCCTTGGGTCTTGTGGAGGCTTGATGCCCCAGAGTAGGGAAATGATAGGGGGGTGAGGCAGGAGTGGGTGGGTGGGTAGGGGAGTACCCTCATAGAAACAGGGGTAAGGAGGGCTGGGATAGGGAACTTGCAGAGGGGAAACTGGGAAGGGAGATAACATTTGAAGTGTAAATAAAGCAGTTTAAATAGCCCTCGCTTTATTAAGGCTGCAGCAATATTTTGAAGATTGATTTTGCTTAATTATAGGTAATAAAAATATTGTGAGCCATTTTACTCTGTGGCTAGTTTTCTAGGTGACTTTGTAGAGCCACTGTATGTTATCACCTTCAACATACTAGAATATGGCCTCCATGGAGGCAGATATGTCTCTAGTTTGTGTCTGTAAATACTAACTAAATAAATGCCTTTTGTTTTTATCTTCTACCCTTTATTTCTCAGTGACTTTTTTGTTGGAGTGCCATTCCCTAAAGGTGCTGCTTACTTATCTTTATGTTTTTTTTAAATATTCTCAATAACCTCATATATTCTCTATTAAAATTTACACCTTTTGTTTATGTTTGAGGTAACCTACTGTAATATGTTAGAGAGAGCAGCAGACTGATTATGCTCTAGTTTTCCTTAGTGAGGATAGACATTTATTCAGAGAAGTTGTTTATGTGTCCTTATTTTTTACTGTAGCGAGGAATGGCTGGGGAAGGCCACCCGCACACTCTCGGCTTTGCTCAGCCGCCTGTACTTCTCTGTGTATGGCTGAGGACTCGGGTGCTTACCCCCAGCCACTTTGCGTGTCCTCGTTTATCTCACGTTTGAGCAGCCATGTTGGGAGGTCTTACGGGTATAGGTCGAGATCTCCTGGCTTCCCCTCATCTGTGTTAGCATGCCTATCGGTGCGTTTTTCTTCCTCTCATATTTATGTGTGGTACCAGGAGCGGCTTACTGCTGTGGCCTGTGGCTCTCTCTCTCCCTGCTGTTGATGGCCTGTGGCTGCATGCACATTAGTTAAAAAGGAGGCAATGTATAAATGAGATGTTTTATTATAGGAAAGAGAAAATAGGCTGGTCAAGTAGAGAGAAGGGAAGGAGAGGAAGGAGAGAGAGAAGAGAAGGAGAGAGAGAAAGGAAAGAAGAGAAAGCAAGAGAGCAAGAAGGCAAGAGAAGAGAACAAAGAGCAGGAAAGAGAAGAAGGCAAGAGAGGAAATCGGGCAAGAGAGAGAGGAGGGGCAACCACCCCTTATATTGTATGGGGCGTGGCTATCTATCTTTGGGGTGAGGCATGCCTGGCTGTGGTCAGATGACTAGGGGTGGAGCGTGGGGCATTGTCTGCCTGATAGAGCATACATCTCCTGTGGGGGCAGCTGTGAGGGGTTGTGACTGAAACAGGAGCCAAAGACTCAGGAAATATAGACAAGCTCCTTCTTCCACCCTGCAGGCAGAAACTGCCCACTGAGGCTCCTGGGCTCAAGGCCAATTTCTCGACTGAGTATAAGTTGCCTGAACAGACCACTGCCCCACGTTTATGTGGCCATGTTGGTGAGACATTTTAGGTGCAGCTTCTGACACCATCCTGCATCTCACAGAAAGCTTGCTGATCCTCTCGCCGGTTCTTAGACTCTCTGCCCTTCCCTACACATTCTGCAGTGATCCTTGAGTGTGTGTGCAGTTGTATTGCAGGTGTATCTTTTGGGACTGGGCTTTCCATGAAATGAAGATAAGTTCCTATTTCTGACGGCAGAGATTTCAGACACAGACCTAGAGGCCCCTGAGCTTTAACTGATTTGAAATCCTCCCCATTCAAGACAAACATATTGTTTTATTTCTTTTAGAAAAATACAGAGACTAAATAATTATCCAATGGGATATGGACTTGTCATATTAAATTTTCAGTGTCCCAATCCTGGTGTAAAGCATATGGCTTAATTAGTTTTGCCTATTGTGGCATATGAATGCCAGTTACAGCTTGATTTGCTTTTACTATGTGTTCAGTGATAAAATAATGGTATAAGTAATTTCATTTTACTTTGTTGCTTTGGATCAGCATGGTTGGAAGGGCATTTGCATGAAAGGTTGTGCTTACCACAGACTGCTTTTATCTCTCAAGTCCTAAGTTCCTGTCATCATGCGAACATTTGTATTTATAAAGATGGCTTTTAAATACTGCACTGTCTCGTACAATGACAATACAGCTATTTCAATGTCATTGTTAGAAATAGCATCAGCTGCAATTTTCTTGTCAAATCAAATAAGTACGCGAATGAAAACACCCTCCTTTCAATCATGGAGATCAGTATTGTGCTTTCCAAAACAGAATGTAGGAAAGTTTCAGAGAGGAAATTAAAAGTGAGTTTGAGATAAAGATGCAGCACAGAGAAGGCATAATATTTGTTGACTTTATGTGTAAATTTTGATGACAAGTCCGCTTCACTATACACCATAGGGAGTTCTTTCATGGTGTTTCCAAGGACAGCAGAGTACCACCCCATCTGTGTACACCTGCTGTGCTGCGTGACCTCTTGGGAACAGACTAGTCACTTTTCCAGGACTAACTGAAGCTCAGCACTGGGGCAGGCTTCTCAATAACACCTACTCTGCAAAGTCTCACTTGTATCTCTCACATATGTCTTCTTTATATGTTTATGGCCCAGGTTATCTTTTGAAGATAGTTGGAAAAGTATTTCTTGTTGGCAGTTTTCTTTTCCTGAATGGAGGATAGACATGCGTGATCACAGCTAATTGATAGGTCTTCGCTATCAGGGTAGCAAAGTTACTATTCTGCCTTTACTTTATATATACTTTTTAATTTAAAAATGTTATTAATTCATACATTGTAATTCGATTATACTCCTCCTTCCTCAAATCTTCCAATATCTACCCCCAATTCCATATTCACCCAAATTTGTATCCTTATGTTTTTTAAAAAGGCAATTGAACATTTTTCCTACTGCTTTCCACCCTTGTTTGTGTGGCCATCCATGGAAATACAGTCAGTCCACCAGATGCCACACATTAAAGACAACTAACTAACTCTCCCTCTCTCATCATCTGTCATGTACACATAGCTCTTCTAGGCATAGACTCATTCCCACACACTTTTGAGATAAATTCACAAATAGCAGCACTTCAAGATTCGTGAACTATCAATTACATGTCATCACATGTTCCTGTGATCTCAGCCATCCGGCTGAGTCAGGATAGTCAGAAGCTTGATGACAGCCTCACCTAAGTAGGGTGTTCCTGGACTGCCTTGACTACAACATGAGACTCTGTTTTACTATTCCCTTACCAAAAAAATGATCTATAACCTCAATAAAATTAAATGGTTATAAAGTGTATTTATGTTACTTAGAATTACTTAATGTATAGAGTTAATGTGCAGAACATTTTTTTTGAAATTTTAAGTATTTTATAAGCTAAGTAATTTTAAAGTTAGTTAAATTTCTCCATACCTAAATATAATAAAAGCAATATATAGAAAGCCAATAGCCAACATCAAACTAAGTGGAGAGAAACTTGAAGCTATCCCACTAAAATCAGGGATGAGACAAGGCTGCCCACTTTCCACCTATCTATTCCATATAGTACTTGAAGTTCTAGTCAGAGCAATTAGACAACAAATAGAGATCAAAGGGATACAAATTGGAAAGGAGGAAGTCAAGATATCACTATTTGCAGATGATATGATAGTATACTTAAGTGACCCCAAAAATTCTACCAGAGAACTTCTAAAGCTGATAAACAACTTCAGCAGAATGGCTGGATACAAAATTAACTCAAACAAATCAGTAGCTATCCTAAATTAAAAGGATAAACAGGCTGAGAAAGAAATTAGGGACACTACATGCTTTACAATAGTCACAAATAATATGAAATATCTTGGTGTGACGCTAACCAAGTAAAAGATCTGTATGACAAGAACTTCAAGTCTCTGAAGAAAGAAATTGAAGAAGATCTCAGAAGATTGAAAGATCTCCTATGCTCGTGGATCAGCAGGATTAATATAGTAAAAATGGCAATCTTGCCAAAAGCAATCTACAGATTCAATGCAATCCCATCAAAATTCCAACTCAATTCTTCTCAGAGATAGAAAGAGTAATTTTCAAATTTATCTGGAAAAACAAAAACCCAAGATATCCAAAACCAATCTCAACAATAAAAGAATGTCTGAGGGAATCACCACTCCTGACCTCAAGCTATACTACAGAGCAATAGTGATTAAAAAATCACATGGTATTGGTACAGTGACCAGAAAGTGGATCAATGGAATAGAATTGAAGGCCCAGAAATGAACCCACATACCTATGATAACTTGATCTTTGACAAAGGAGCTAAAACCATCCAGTGGAAAAAAGGCAGCATTTTCAACAAGTGGTACTGGCTCAAGTGGAGGTTAGCATGTAGAAGAATGCAAATTGATCCATCCTATCTCCTTGAACAAAGCCCAAGTCCAAGTGGATCAAGGACCTCCACATAAAACCAGATAAGACGAATCTAATAGAAGAGAAAGTAGGAAAGAACCTCAAACAGATTGGCACAGGGTAAAATTTCTTGACATAACACCAATAGCTTATTCTCTAAGATCAAGAATTGACAAATAGGACCTCATAAAATTAGAAATCTTTTGTAAGGCAAAGGACACTGTTAATAGGACAAAATAACAATCCACAGAGTGGGAAAAGACCTTTACCAACCCTACATTTGATAGAGGGCTAGTATCAAAAATATACAAAAACTCAAGAAGTTAGACTCCAGAGAACCAAATAACCCTATTAAAAGTGGGTTATAGAGCTACCCAGAGGATTCTCAATTGAGGAATCTCAAATGGCTGAGAAGCATGTAAAGAAATGTTCAACATCCTTAGTCATCAGGGAAATGCTAATCAAAATAACCCTGTGGTTCTATCTCACACCACTCAGCATGGCTAAGATCAAAAAGCTCAGGTGACAGCACATCTGAATCTCCATGTGAATGTGGAGAAAGGAGAACACTCCTTCATTGCTGGTGGGATTGCAAACTGGTACAACCACTCTGAAATCAGTTTGGTGGTTCCTCAGAAAACTGGAAATAGTTCTACCAGAGGACTCAGCTATACCACTCTTGGGCATATACTCAAAAGATGCTCCAACACATAACAAGGAAATATTCTCCAACGCAAGGCCGCTGAGGCAGGAGTGGGTGCGTGGATGGGGGAGCATCCTCATAAAGGCAGGGGGATGGAGAAAGAGATAGGGGGGCTGTGCAGGGGAAACTGTGAAGGGGGATAATATTTGAAATGTTCATAGCAACCTCGTTTATAATAGCCAGAAGCTGGAAACAACACAGATGCCCCTTAACAGAGGAATGGATACAGAAAATTTGGTACATTTACACAATGGAGTACTACTCAGCAATTAAAAACAATGATTTCATGAAATTCTTAGGCAAATGGATGGAACTTGAAAATATCATCCTGAGTGAGATAACCTAATCACAAAAGAATACACATGCTATGTACTCACTGATAAGTGGATATTAGCCAGAAACAAGCCCAGAATACCCATAATACAACTCACAGACCATATGAAAACCAAGAAGAAAGAAGATCACACCAAAGTGTGGATGCTACAGTACTACTCATTAGGGGGAAGAGAATAATCTCTGGGAAGCAGAGGGAGAGAAGGATCTAGGTGGGAGAGTGGAGGGGACGGGGGAGGGGGGCAGTTCAGATATGTGAGGAGATGGGGGAGAAGTGCAGAAGGTCAGGGATTTGAAAGTAGGTGTGTAGCAGTGGGGAGGAGGAATTGGTGGCAGCCACTAGAAGAAAGTCTCAGATGCCAGGGACCCAAGAGGTTCTCAAGACCCAACAAGGAGGACATTAGCCAAAATACCCAACAAAGGGGAGATAAGCCCTGTAGAGACCATATCCGGTGGATAGGCATGGTTCCCCAGTTGAGGGATGGGGCCACCTTCCCTAAAAATATTAATCCAGAATTCTTCCTGTCAAAAGGAAGTGCAGGGACAAAGAGTGGAGCAGAAACTGAAGGAAAGGCCACGCAGAGACCTCCCCACCTAGGGATCCATCTTATCTGCTGACACCAAACCCAGGCACTATTGCTGATGCCAAGTGCTTAGTATAGCTGTCCCTAAGAGGCTCTGCCAGAGAAAGACTAATACAGATGCAGATATGCACAGCCAAACATTGTACTGAGTGTAGGGTGCCCAATGGAGAAGTAGGTCAAGGACTGTAGGAGCTCAAGGGGTTTCTAACCCCATAGGAAGAACAACAATATCAACCAATCAGACCTCCCAAAGCTCCCAGGGACTAAACCACCAACCAAAGAGTACACATGGAGAGACCCATGGCTTCAGCTAGATGTGTAGTAGAGGATTGCTTTATCAGGCACCACTGAGAGGGGATCCCTTTGGTCCTGTGGAGGCTTGATTACCAAGGGTAGGGGAACTCAAGGCTGCTGAGGCAGGAGTGGGTGAGTGGGTGGGGGAGCACCATCATAGAGGCAGGAAGAGGGAGGAAGGGATGGGGGCTTGCGGAGGGGAAACTTGGAAGGGGGATAACATTTGAAATGTAAATAAATAAACTAACCAAAAAAATGGAAAAAATAAAATTAGTTAGATTTCTATATACATTTATTGTTAAAAAGCATTTTTAAATCTTATCCATCATTAAATATTTTTGTTAAGTATACTTGGACTGCCAGACTGTTCACTGTTTAAATATTTGACAGTTTCTAATAGTTGTTTTGTACAATGTGGTAAACTGTATAAGTATCAGCTTTTAACCTTGTAACAACAAATGCCAATTACATAATTGAATTTTGGTTGATGAATAGAAATCAACTATATATATGGAATTATTTAAGGGATGCTTGCCTGTTATCATGGCTTGCTATTCAGATATTAATAATGAATCTCAACACATATATGGTTGTTGTCAATTCAGTGTCTCTCAACTCCACATTCATCTCCCAATACATGATTTTGAAACGGATCAATTCCTTTTAGCCTTCCTTTCTGTACTGAGCATGATGCTGAGCCTTCTCAGTAGATGACTTTGTGGGGACATTCAGTAGCCTTCCAGTTGATAAAGGCCTGTCAGTTGTGGGAGGGAGAGACATCTGTCTGTCTGTGGCTTTTTCAGCAAGAGTCAAACCCTACTGACCCACACTGGAAACATCCTATTTTTTTCCTGTTTCTGCCCTGCTTGTTTCTCATTGTTTTTCAGGATGAACACTTTGTTCTTCAAGGTTTTTGCATTTTCCTGACTCTTGTTTTCTCCACAAGTGCAAGACCCAACGCTGAGACCTCCAACCTTCCATTCTTTTTTCCCCCCTTCTATTTATTAGTCCTTGATCCACTTGGACTTGAGCTTTATTCAAGGAGATAGGATGGATCAATTTGCATTCTTCTACATGCTAACCTCCACTTAATCCAGTACCACTTGTTGAAAATGCTATGTTTTTTCCACTGGATGGTTTTAGCTCCTTTGTCAAAGATCAAGTTATCATAGGTAATGTGGGTTCATTTCTGGGTCTTCAATTCTATTCCATTGATCCTCTTTCTTTATTTACATGTCATATGATATCTCCTTTCCCAGTTTCCCCTCTGAAAAAAAGAAATAAAATGAAATAAAATAAAAATAAAGAAAAACAACAACAACAACAACAACAACAACATCATCATCTTTTGGCATGCCTGCATTCTCAATGACTCACAGGGATTGCTGGTGGCACTGTGTTCTCTGTGCCCTCTAGTGTCTCCTCATGGCCCTTGCACTCTCTCATCCCAGTTGTTTCCACTGTTCTGTGCCTGCCTAAATTGGTCTTTGGCCCCTTTAAGTATTTGGTCATGTTTTTCCTCTAGAAGGTTTCTCTTCACTTTGCAGCCAAGTGCTGGTCACCTCTGGATGGAAAACCAGCAAGACTGTTAGTCATCCACTAAACTGAATTTAAAATAGTCTAAACTTCAGTTTTTCAATGTTACCAGTATTCATCTGACTGTTTTTCTACTCTGTCCAGACTGGTTTTGAACTCAGTATTTCTTCTCTTGAGCCTCTTGAGTGAGGAGACTACAATTGTGAACCAGCAATACAGTTCTGAACCCCAGGTGATAGAGTTCACTTTAGGTTCATTAGGTTTAGACAAAATATAACTTTTATGAAGAAATGCTTTAAAATTACATTTTTATATATGCTATAACTACACAGAAATACAAATCACGTATTTATTCCCTTTAATTTGTAATTAAGTATATAAATATTGTAAAATCGAAACTCTAAGAGACGCTAGTTTATTATTGTTAAAAACGCTGTCACCTTTAATTGTTAGAGAGATCCATTTTAACATATTAAAGTAATTTTTCCTACTCAGTGAAATGTCTTTATTACAACAAATGGCAAAACCTTAAAACATCAATTAGGAAGAAGCAGCCTTGGCTCAAATGTTCCCAGGCTCAGTCGCTGTACCCTTCTGTGCCTCTGTAGGCATAGCCTTGGCTCAAATGTTCCCAGGCTCAGCCGCTGTACCCTTCTGTGCCTCTGTAGACATAGCCTTGGCTCAAATGTTCCCAGGCTCAGCAGCTGTACCCTTGTGTGCCTCTGTAGGCATAGCCTTGGCTCAAATGTTCCCAGGCTCAGCCGCTGTACCCTTCTGTGCCTCTGTAGGCATAGCCTTGGCTCAAATGTTCCCAGGCTCAGTCACTGTGTACCCTTCTGTGCCTCTGTAGGCATAGCCTTGGCTCAAATGTTCCCAGGCTCAGCCGCTGTACCCTTCTGTGCCTCTGTAGGCACAGACGGAAACCCTGGTGAGAGGCGAGCACTCTGTCTATCAGTTTAGTAGAAGAAAGAACAAACATAAGTGGACATGGAATAAACACTATAAAGTGATTCTCATGTTGTCAGCAACTGAGTTTAATTAGCTTTTCCATCATAAAATCACCAAACATATAAATTGAAACCTTTTTATTCATGAATTTCAGAAATGTACTTTAGTTACCTATGTTAATATTTTTAAATTTTAGATGATCATGTTTCCATTAATCCAGCTCATCTTTCCATTAATTGTTTTAGTTATACTATACTTAATATAATTATATTATAATTTAATTACATTTAATATATTATTGCAATTTACTAAATATGTAAGAAATTATAATACGCAATAAATTAAAATTGAATGTAACAAAATAGAAAAGGTAGAAACATGTTTATAATTTTTATGTCAATTAAAAATTAGATGTTACTAAATTTATTTGATTGATAAAAGCAAGTACCAAAAAACAAAAAAAACCCCCAAAATAAAAAAACCTAAGTCGTTCTTATTTTCCTGCTAAATTTTACGTAAAATTGTTGTGATTATTTGATTTACTTTTGATTTAAAACATTGTCTTATCTTGGAATCTGAACTCTCTAACTTTATAGTCCCTTTACTGTAGGGAGAGCCATTACCAAGATGGCTGTTTTGTGTAGTTTCACATTTGAAGCTGAAAGTTTACTCTCCATGTGCATATAGCAGAGCAGTTTACAATCTCCGGTGCCCTGTCAGCAATATTGCTTGAATGCAGAACAAGAAAATTAATTAGAGATTGTATTGATTATTTTTAAATATAGTTATTGGGGTATTAGTGAGGACGTTGCATACATTTGACTGATAAACAGTAGCAACCCCAAGAGCATGGTTTGTTACCATCACATGGTTGATCATAGCTGATAAGATCTGATGGCAGTACCATTCTCAGGACCACTGATGCTGCCAGCATTCAGTGCAACCAAAGTCATGTACAGCACTCAGAACCAAAGCTGGTGCTGGACATGAGGGTCCTGACATCCTTGCTCTACCCCTCAGGTTTACGCTCAGTCACACATTTCTCTCTTGACCTCCAGACTTCTGAACTGGTGTGTCCGTTAACTCTTTTATTGCATGGGCAATAGCCCTCACAAAAGCAACTCTACATTCATAAAACATGTTAACTCTTTTATTGCGTGGGCAATAGCCCTCACAAAAGCAACTCTGCATGCATAAAAGATGAAAAGGCACATGTGACTTCTTCAAAAGACTTTAATTTCTTACCACTATGTTTTTGAGAGCATAAGTATTTCTGTTTTGAGGACATTTGTTTCTCTGTTCTTTTACTGGGAGACTTCCTTCCTGCCCACCCTATTTTTCTTTTGAGACAGGGACTCAACATTTAGTATGGGATGTCTTCATATGGAACAGCAAATCCTCCTACCTCAGCCTCCCTGTGATGGGGTGCTAGGCACGTGTCCCCATGTCCAGGTTTTTTTTTTTTTTTTACCAGTTTTAGAACCCATAATACATTAAGCTAACAATAGAAATCCAGCTCAGCCTTGAAGCCAATTTGGAGTGAAGGATTTGCTACTTCTAGATGGAGATATAGTATCAATATATTATTAATTATCAACATTTCTTTTTTTTTTTTTGAATTTTTTTTGCTTTGTAATGAGAAGTCTTGGCTTATCAGATCATGGCCACCAGACAGCAGCAAGGTTTGAATTCTTTTGTTTTGTAATGAGAAGTCTTGGCTTATCAGATCATAGCCGCCAGACAACAGCAAGGTCACCAATCCAATGCTTCATGCCTCAGCTGATGGAAGCCTATCACAGGGAACACAGAGCGGTGGCCTCACTGTGTGCCAGCCAGTGTGTTTTCCTGTCACAAAACTACTAGAGCCTGGTTAGAAGTATTTTCTTGTAATTATCAATGCAGATTTAAAGATTGTTTATTGAAGATACGCTTTATTTCTATTTTAATTCTCCTATTATACTGTTAGTTGAAAGACAATGTAATATTGCCCCTTTGAAAGCTTTGAATTGAGAGTGGCTCACCCTGATGCTGGCATTAAATAAGATAGTTCAGGAATAATTGGAACATGTGACCACACTACTTCAATGTTTTTTATTTATCATTAGTTATGAGCTAACTATTATATAGAAGGAATCCAGCAAATCAAACAACAGGGACATGTTACAGAATTGGCACTTAAACACACTTACAAACTTTGAGTTGACATCCTTTCAATAGGGTCTGAGTCATCTCGTAAATCTTTTGGTTTTCTTTCTATAATGAATGATTATTTTATTGCTTCCTGAGCAATAAAATCTAAGAATAAGGTAAAATATTCACTGTCTTTACCTATATGGTAAACAAGTACACCATATAGGAAGCTGTATGCTATATTTTATTAATACTCAGGGTAGATGGAGGCTCTTATCTTCTTGTGTCAGCATTTGTGCTAAGTATAACATTCTATTGTTGATTGAAAGCACAATAGAAAGATTTAATATGTAAGCTTTGAATATCAGAGGTAAGAGATAGACTAACATTTATGTAAAAATAGATTACATTGTTACTTTATAGTTATATGATATTAAGAGTAATATCTTTTGATAATTTGATGATAATGGCTAAGGAAATTAAACTATTTCTTTAATATAAATACTTTTTAAATAAAATGGAGTTAGTAGCTTCCATTTCTTTCTCATTGCTATTGTCAAATTATGTTTTTCTCTTTATATTTTCCCCCATACATTTCAGCTGTATGTAGAAGTGAGTGTTCAAATTTGCTAAAGGTGTACATATATATACAGTAGCAGACTCCTAACAGTGGGAAAAACTCCCCGCTTGCCTGAAAGTACTTTTCCCTTGACCCCTCACTATACACATTCTCCTGCTTTCGCCCTTATCAGCCACTGTCAGCTCAGGTCTGAGTGTATTATTCTGTAAAGACTGCTCACTGGATGGTGGGGAACATGCCTTGTCTCAAAGGACAAAGTATCATATTTCCCTATGAGTACAGAGAATGATATACTGGACAGAGCAAAATATAGAAAGTGAGTAATTTTGCTACTGTAGGGTTAAAATAACTTTGGAAATATATATTTCTTCCAAAATGTATAGAAACAAATTCTGTCACTTTTAACACCTCCTCCCCCACCCCCCAAAAAATTGAAGCTAGAAACTATTGTGCTTGCTTTCCCGACACACTTAGTTTGGGCTGACTCAGCTTTGCTCTCCTCTTCATCTCCCTCTGCCTTCATGAGTGGCATTTGTCACCCGTGGGTTTTGCTGTTTGAATGGAGCACACTTAAGCCACACTTAGATGTAGAAATTACATGTAGGAATGCACTGGGTTCACCTAATACTCAGATGACCAAGCAAGCAAGCAAGCAAGCAAGCAAACAACAAACAACACCCCAACCCCAAATAAAGCAAAACCAAAGACAAATCCCAGTGGTGAACAGCGTATCAGTGACCCAGCGGGCTTCGTGGAAGATAGAAGCCTCAGTGAACAGTGCATCAGTGACCCAGCGGGCTTCGTGGAAGATGGAAGCCTCAAGATACTCCATGGCAGAAGAAAAGCTTTCCTCTCCTTCCAGTTAAGATTCATCTTGTTCTTATTAAATTATGGAACGGTTATCTTCTGGCTTTCTGTTCCCATTTTCCTACTGATTGGTTACCTTCAAAATGCCAGAGTTCTTAAACTTTGAACCTGGAAAGCCGCTGTACTTCTCATGTGTTAGTTAATCTGCCAGCACTGCAGCCACAAAGTGTTGTAAGCCTGGTTGTAAACCTCATTCAATAGAAACTTGCCACTCACTTCTGTAGTGAGGTTCCCAATGGAGTCATCAGAAGTCACCTCCCTCTGCTCTGCAAGGGGGATCTTTCCCCCTTGATTCCAGCCTCTGAGAGTCTGTCTGAGAGAGCAGAGCCCTCCCCCGATGGCCAGCTAGAGCACCTCGTCCTAAGAAAGGGGGGCAATGCATTTGTGGTGTAAGCTCAATTAGTAGATGAGCTGCTCGTGATTCAATTAACTTCATTGTGGGGAGGAGCCGCTTAAGAGGAAAAGCTGACAGAGTGTGATGGTGAGGGATAGACTTGAGTTGTAAGTTGGGGGGGGAGGTGTACACACTGCACGTGACGGGCCGCAGGCGGTAACTAGCATGTGCATTTACTCATATTTTCTAATGTGTCTTACTTGAAGTTTTTACTGCTTGGAGAGAAGTCCAAGGACTGCAAAATGGCTAGGTGAATATTGGCTGTGACTCATATGAAAGTATTGATTAGGTAAAATGTACTATCGTAGTTCGCTGACTTCATCATCCTCCGCCACTTGCTGATACAAAAAGAATATATTTTTACTGAAATGGAAATTTAACTAAGTCACGACTGCCAGAAAACCGGGTTGGCTGCCCACAGGCCTCCTGTCTCTTTGCCCAGACCCAACTCCCGGCACTGCAACAGATCACTGGCAAAAGCATCCGTTACCCATGCCTCCGTTACCCATGCCTCCGTTACCCACGCCTCCATTACCCACGCCTCCGTTACCCAAGCCCATATCTCCTGTGACCTCAGAGATCCTCGCCTACATTCTCTTCCCCAGCTTCTCTCTGAATCCCAGAATCCAACACCACCAGACAGGCCAGTAAAACAGGCAACAATACAGCCATCACACTCTCTGAAAGTCCAGAGAGGAAACAGAAACCAAGGAACAAAATATCCACCCCCAAAAGACAAACCCAGAAATCAGCACCTAGACCTAAAATCATTTCAAACCCAGGATGCCTAGAGGCCAGTATAAGAATGAAATTAATAACGCCCAGGACAAGGCATCTCTGCTAGAGCTCAGCTATTTTACCATAGCAGGCCATTAATATTCCCATGTAGTTGTAGGTCAAGAAAATGACCTTAAAACCAACTATATGAAGATGCTAGAGTCCCTTAAAGAGGAAATCAATAAATCTCATAGAGAAATCTATGAAAATAGAAATAAACTGTTGAAAGAAACAAGTGAAACTGTCAAGACTTGAAAATGGAAATAGAAGACACATTACTTGAGGGAATTCTGGAAATGAAAAAGTTTGGGAATTCAAACAGGAACCACAGAGTCAAGCTTCCTCAACAGAATAGAAGAGATGGAAGAGAGACTCTCAGGCATTGAACATACAATAGAAGAAATGGACACATCTGTCAAAGAAAAGGTTAGGTTAAATGTACATGTCTATAGAAAAAAATTCCAACCACAAACTATATTTCAAGTCAAATCTCTTTTGTACTTTGAATTTTTTAATGATTTGTGAGTAAGACATAGCAATATGACATGGTGGACTGTTTCCCAGAATTGATTCATTTATGTCCTTTAAAAAAGTAAGAGGGTTAGAAATATTTTTTACAGAGAAATGCAGGTATAAAAAGTGAAAATTTAGAAAGTCTGTCTTCTGGTTGGACATTTGTGGTGTTGACCAGCCAGGAGATGAATTAAAAATGGGTGATGTTTAAAAAGGCAAGATTTTTGTTCAGAAATGTGCCCAGTGCCATACTGTGAAGGCAAGCGTAAGACTGGATCAAATATCCATGGTCTCCGTGCGGAAGACAGGTCAGGCTGCTGGATTCTCTTACACAGATGCCAACAAGAACAAAAGCATCACTGGGGGAGAGGATGCCCTGGTGGATCCCAAAGAGTAACATCCCTGGAACAAAAATGATCTTCGCTGGAACTAAGAAGAAGGAAGAAAGGGCAGACCGAAGAGCTTATCTTAAAAAGGCGACCAATGAGTAACCTCACTGCCTTATTTATAACAGAACAAATGTCTCAAGGCTTTTAATGTATACCATAATTTAATTCATACATGAAATTCAGATCATGAATGGCTAACAATGTTTTTGTTAGACAGCCCTGATTTAAGTAAAACTGTCGTGGTAAAGTGGATATGTTTTTATTTATTTATTTATTTATTTTTAGTTTTTTGAGACAGGGTTTCTCTGTATAGCTCTGGCTGTCCTGGAACTCACTCTGTAGACCAGGCTGGCCTACATATCTCAGAAATCTGCCTGCCTCTGCCTCTCAAGGGATGCGCCACCACTGCCCAGTGATTTTTTTTTTTTTTAGTTTCTTTTTATTAGATATTTTCTTTATTTACATGTCATATGATTTCTCGTTTCCCAGTTTCCCCTCCAAAAAACAAAGAAACAAACAAAAACAACAAGAACAAGAACAAACCCACCCTCTCCCACTTATTGGCCCTGGCATTCCCATACACTGGGGCACAGAACCTTCACAGGGCCAAGGGCCTCTCCTCCCATTGATGATCGACTTTGCAATCCTCTACTATACACATGCTGCCAGAACAATCGGTCCCACCATGTTCTTTTTTAAAGGAACAATTGTCTGTACACGTGCTACCACTGCTTTCACTTTCTCAAGTTAAGATTGGACTTAATTAGTAATGTTTCACTCTCCATAAAAATGGGAGTGTAGCCTCAAACCTATTAAATAGTTTCATACTTAGATTTATATAACTGGGTATGTGAATATGTTTAAATACTTGGAAAATTCTTTCAGTGACTCAGAAACAAAAAGACTCCCCTTTGTTTCATTTTGTGTTCCCTGGCCTCTTACAGGCAATGGCTAAACACCAGGAAGCAGCTATCTATTCTTGACAATGCTGTTATAATTAGAATTCCCTATATCAAGGATACTGCCTTTTACCACTGAAAGGCACTTACTGTGGTTTATGTATGATATCATATAAAGAGTATTTAACACTTAAAATAAGGTGGAAATTTTAGAAAATGGACAGGCTGAGGAGAAAATGCGAATGAGAAAATATTTCCAGAATAGAAAAAGCCACATGGAAGCCCAGGAGAAATTCCAGATTTGAAAGGCTAGTTCATGTCATAGTGGTACTTTCCATCATGTGAATCTTAGCCAGGTGTCAAACTTTAGACCGTGTTTACTAAAAATTGAAAATTAAATACTGAATGAAGATATGAATTCTTAAAATATGATTAAATTAGTTTGTCTTCAGAAGAGGATCTTTTAAAAATTCAATATAATCTGTCTTGCCATCTCCGCACACAAATTTAATGAGTCCTCCACCCATGTTTTTATGTAACCATGGGCCTGAGACTGTTTATTAAAGTATGGTAGGCTTATCATTGGGTTCACAATGAAAAATAATTAATGTTTTCCATCAGATTCTAACCACAGAATCCATCAGTAGTTGGTTGTATATTGAGGAAGAGTAGGTTCCAATAAATGCGTCCTGGATCCATGACTAGCTCTTAGCAAGCCTAGTCTTTGGGAGCTCTTGTTCAGACAGTCCAGCTGCTGTGGGAGTGTGTTCTCAATGGTTATATTGTGTAGAAGAGGAACGGTCATGTCTCTTCTGCTTTCTCCTGGCTATTGCATTCTTTCTGCTCCCCATGCCTTCCACAGGGTGGGACAAATGCCCTGTTCAGTGTTAGATGCTCTCTCATCACCTTTTCTCTGCACCTTGAGCATCCACAAGCCACAACTGCTTCTCGTTGCAAAGAGAAACTTCTCTGTAGGGTGAGAGTAGCATTTGCCTATGGGTATAAACATTGATATTTAGAATACAGTTCAGAGCCATGTCAATTTGTCTAAAAACTGAATTAACCATAGGGGTGGTGACCTCATAGTCATGTATTATAGCCCCAATCATATGTAATGTAGAATGGATCTCAGACCTAGCCTGAGGGCTGCTGGTTACCCCTGATTTTATTTTTTTGGACAGTTTTATTCATGTTAGAATTATCGGAGAAGATGGAGCTCAGTTGAGAAAATACCTCGATCAATTTGCCTTTAGGAAAGTCTGAAGTGGCATTTTTAATTACTAGTTGATAATGGTGGATCCAACCAATTATGGACAGTGCCACCCCTGGGAAAGTGGTCCTGGTTGGTATAAGAAAGTGAGCTGAGTAAGTCTTGCAAAGCAAGCAGTAAGGAGGCCTTACTTATGACTTCTTCCTTAGTTCCTGACTCAAGTTCTAGCCTTGAATTCCTGCCCTGACTTTCTTCAATGATACACGATGGAAGTGCAAGTCAAACAAAGCCTTTCCTCAACAAATTGCTTTTGGTTATAGTTTTATCTCCGCAATGAAAACCCTCACTAAGCTCTTATATTAGTCATGTCATTGTCACACCAGTGGGCACATCTTGATCTAGAGGATGGCACTACAGTTTGTAGAGATCATAGTTGGGTAAGGCTTATGCCCCAGGAATCGTCATAGCATTTTCCAGCATTGTAAAATCAAACTACCAGGAAGGAAGACTGCAATTCAGTTTGAGTTAGATTTCATTATGTCTTTGTAATCTGGTTCTGGTGAGCAACTAAGAGGAATAGGAGGACCCTGTATCATGTGAGAGACCTATAGAGGTATCCAACACCTGGCAGTGGAATTTTGTCTAATAAACAATGGCTTCGAGAAGTATTACTGAGTCATGCAGGATATCTCCACTTTAACTTTTAGTTTTTAAATTTATTGTTTTAGTAGCCAACATCAAACTAAATGGAGGGAAACTTGAAGCAATCCCATTAAATCAGGAACTAGGCAAGGCTGCCCACTCTCTCCTCTCCCTACCTATTAAATATTGTACTTGAAGTCCTAGCCAGAGCAATTACACAACAAAAGGAGATCAAAGGGATACAAATTGGAAGGAAAGAGTCAATTATCACTATTTGCTGATGATATGATAGTATACTTAAGTAACCCCAAAAATTCTACCAGAGAGCTCCTAAACCTGATAAACAACTTCAGCAAAGTAGCTAGATATAAAATTAACTCAAGCAAATCAGTGGCCTTTCTCTACACAAAGGATAAACAGACTGAGAAAGAAATTAGGGAGACAACACCCTTCACAGTAGTCACAAATACTATAAAATACGTTGGTATGACTAATAAGCAAGTAAAATATCTGTATGACAAGAACTTCAAGTCTCTGAAGAAGGAAATTGAAGAAGATCTCAGAAGATGGAAAGATCTCCCATGCTCATGGATTGGCAGGATTGATATAATAAAAATGGCCATCTTGCCAAAAGCAATCTACAGATTGAATGCAATCCCTATCAAAATTCCAACTCAATTCTTCACAGACTTGGAAAGAGAAATTTGCAAATTCATCTGGAAGAACAAAAAACCTAGGATAGCAAAAACTATTCTCAACAATAAAAGAACCTCTGTTGGATTCACCATCCCGGACCTTAAGCTGTACTACAGAGCCATTGTGATAAAACTACATGGTATTGGTACAGTGACAGGCAGATGAATCAATGAAGTAGAATTGAAGACCCAGAAATAAACCCACACACCTATGGTCACTTGAACTTTGACAAAGGAGCTTAATCTATCCAGTGGAAGAAAGCCAGCATTTTCAACAAATGGTGCTGGCTCAACTGGCAGTTAGCATGTAGAAGAATGCAAATCGATCCACTCCTATTTCCTTGTACAAAGCTCAAGACCAAGTGGATCAAGGACCTTCACATAAAACCAGATACACTGAAACTGGTAGAAAAGAAAGTGGGGAAGAGCCTGGAACACATAGGCACAGGGGAAAATTTCCTGAACAGAACACCAATAGCTCATATTCTAAGATCAAGAATTGACAAATGGGACCTCATAAAATTACAAAGCTTCTGTAAGGCAAAAGACACTGTCAATAAGACAAAACAGCAACCAACAGATTGGGAAAAGATCTTTACCAATCCTGTATCCATCAGAGGGCTACTATCCAATGTATACAAAGAACTCAAGAAGTTAGAATCCAGAGAATGAAATAGCCCTATTAAAAACTGGGGTACAGAGCTAAACAAAGAATTCTCAACTGACAAATTCTGAATGGCTGAGAAGCACCTAAAGAAATGTTCAACACCCTTAGTCATCAGGGAAATGCGAATTAAAACAACCCTGAGATTCCACCTCACACCAGTGAATGGCTAAGATAAAAAACTCACGTAACAGCAGATGCTGATGAGATTGTGGTGAAAGAGGAACATTTCTTCATTGCTGGTGGGATTACAACCTGGTACAACCACTCTGGAAATCAGTTTGGTGGTTCCACAAGGAAACTGGACATATTACTACCAGAGGACCCAGCTGTACCACTCCTGGGCATATACCCAGAAGCTCCAACATGTAATATGGACACATGCTCCACTATGTTTATAGCAGCCTTATTTATAATAGCCAGATGCTGGAAAGAACCCAGATGTCCCTCAACAGAGGAATGGGTACAGAAAATGTGGTACATCTACATAATGGAGTACTACTCAGCTATTAAAAACAATGAATTTATGAAATTCTTAGGGAAATGGATGGATCTGGAGAATATCATCCTGAGTAAAGTAACCCAATCACAAAAGAACACACATGGTATATACTCTCTGATAAGTGGATATTAGCCCAGAAGCTTGGAACACCCAAAATACAACCCACAAACCACAAGAAACTTAAGAAGACCAAAATGTGGATGCTTTTTTCTCCTAGAAGGGGGAACAAAATATCCATCTAAGGAGTTGCAGAGACAAACTATGGAGCAGAGACTGAAAGAAGGACAATCCAGAGACTGCTCCACCTGGGAATCCTTTCCATGTTCAATTATCAAACCCAGACACTATTGTGGATATCAGCAAGTGCTGGCTAACAGGAGGCTGATATAGCTGTCTCCTGAGAGTCTCTGACAATGCCCAGCTAATACAGAAGTAGAGGCTCACAGCCATCCATTGGACTGAGCATAGGGTTCCCAATGAAGGAGCTAGAGAAAGGACCCAAGGAGCTGAAGGGTTTACAGCCCCTTAGGACAAACAATATGAACTAATATCTTCAGAGCTCCCAGGTAATAAACCATCAACCAAAGAGCACACATGGTGGGATTCATGGCTCTAGCAGCAGAGGATGGTCTAGTTGGTCATCAATGGGAGGAGAGATCCTTGATCCTGTGGAGGTTTGTGCCCCAGTGTAGGGGCAGGGGGGAGAGGGGAGGAAACAGGATTGGTTTTTTTATTTTTGTTTTTATTTTTGATATTTTTTTCAGAGGGGTAACCAGGAGAAGAGATATCATTTGAAATGTAAATAAAGAAAATATCTAATAGAAAATTGAAGGAAACCGGCCCACAGTTTCACTTCATTCCGTGGGTGATTCACGAACAGGGGAACTCGAGATTCTGTAAGATAAGCGGGTA
>NW_022196898.1:86785470-86785809 GCF_008632895.1 Mastomys coucha
ATAACATCTCTCGGAGCAGGCGGTCGGGACACGCCTGCTTCCCTCCCTGCTTGTTCGGGAAAGCAGGTCTTAGCGATTGACTTAAGCAGTCGAACAAATGCGTACACACACACAACAAACAATGACGAAACGAGTAAAAAAAAGAAAATTTAAAAGATTCTACAAGGCAAAACTGGCTGGTAGGAGCATATCTTAATGTACCAGTTTCTCCGAGTCGATCTGATTGTCTGCTTTCTGCCTAGCACTCACTTGCGTTTTTCCCGAAATACTCGCTCTGTCTGGGCATACACGTTTAAGATGATTAAAGCTTCCGCAAATGAAGCACCTTCTGCGCGTATG
>NW_022196898.1:86786193-86786733 GCF_008632895.1 Mastomys coucha
CAATTAATTCTCCTAACTTGGTCTCGAGTTCATCTTTAATCAGGCGAGACCCACCTTGAGAACACTCCCTAGCCTGGGAGGGCGCAGACTTAAGTGCGACACGCTGTCTTCTGAAACGAGGTAAATCACGTTTCGTATTGACAGAAAATTGAGTCTTCCCAGCCACCGTACTGACTGACCCAGAAGACGTTTGACTATCCACGGAGGAGATATGACCCTCCTCGCTATCCGTAGAGCTGGAGTCTAGCGAATCCTGACCTGTCCCAGCCGAGCTATCGCCTGTCTGCTCCGAATCTGAAAGGCTGATATATCTGGTTGAATGCACTCCCTCTTGTTCGGTATTTACCTTCTCCCTAAGGATATCTAAGATCATTTCCCAAAGGCGAAGGGGAAGTCCATCTACTTTGTTTTCCTCCAGAGCTTTTCCTATCCTTTCCCAAGATATTGAATCCGAACGACTCATGCCTACTAACCAAGGACAGGAGCCTTCTATCAGTTGTGCTAGGTCAATTAACGCGGAACTTTTAACCCTCACCCCTT
>NW_022196898.1:86787269-86805810 GCF_008632895.1 Mastomys coucha
GTCGAGTCGAGATGCTGTCTCTGGTGTCGGTTGAGACCCCTCCGTGAAATCAGCAGGGCTGCCACAAAAAATAAATAATTTTATGGTTTTAATTGGCATATAAGTTTGTATATATGGTTTTTCATATTTTCTTCCTTTTGTTTAACCTTTTGTTCACCTTTAAATTTCTCCCATCCCCCTGTTCTCTTGCTTGCTTAAATCTTCTACCCTCAATATTTTCCTCATTCTAACACTTGTGTTCTGAGATCCAGTCAGGACACCCTCTGCATGGCCCCTGAGAGACAGATGCCACATGCTTTCTCTCATATGTGTACCCTTTGAATAATCTCTGTGTTTAATTTTTGATTGAGCACCTGTAGAGGTAAGGATCATTTTCTAATACAAACATAGAGTCCATCTTCAATGGCGCATATCTAGTGGTAAAAATAAATATTAATTAGTGAAAGGTTTAGGTCATCTAGTATGAGTCAAATCTAGCTGCACAGTGATGGTTCCTCAGAGATAAATATTTTATAAATGTTTAAAATAAAACTGAAAATGACTGAAAGGAATTCAAATGTTTTATTTTTCTTAAACTGACAATTCATTCTACGAGGGATAGAGGGATAGGAAGATGTAAGCTCTAAGTGTGGGAAATAGGCATATGTCAGAATAGGTAAAGAATAGCAGGTACAGAGCACAGAACTCTGGGTCAACAGAGAAGACCTGAACTTGAAGCATGAACACCGTTGCTTCCTGTTATCCAATCATTTAGGTGGAATATTTGCCAGGATTTTGTGGATTAGATCCTTAAGTTATAACTACCTTGTTCAAGGCATGCTTGAATTACTTATAAATCCCATTGTCATTCTCTGTTAGATTTAAGAAGAACACTTTACATAAGAGAAATAGGTATAGAAACTTAGCCATTTCATTAGATTAAGGAAATTAATAATTAGGAGTACGTTGTTTTTCATTAAAAATATCACAAATAAATCACGTTTAGAAAGTCTGAAGATAAACAGAAACTTTGGTGTTTACTTATTTTTCTTCTTAGTTTCCTTCATCTATCTTAATTAGCTGTTTACCTTGAGTGGTGTTTCAAAAACATGTTAAACAAAGGTGTAAATGAGATATTTTAGCATGACAAATGGTATTTAACCTGTTGACCACAACAGTTAGGAAAGAGGGATGAGAGGACCTCACTAAGAATTAGAAATAGAGTACAAGATTATGGAGAGATAGAGGGGAAACCCCAACAGGAATGTTAAAGGGCAAGGGAGTGTAAGAAAGATAAAGGAGGGATTATGGCGAGGGACAACAAATACTAAGGTCATCTGAAAAATTACATGGAAATCTACTATGCTAGAAGTTTCCTTAAGTATACATATCTGTGAAAAAAAAATCTAAATGAAGTCACTAAATAGTAGGTGAGACAAAACACTAAATAAAATCTCTAGTGCCAAGAATTTGATACATCCTGTTGAATCATTGGCTAAAGTTATCCCATGAACACATAACACATCACAGACTCTTGCCAAGGCTATTGGTTGCCTCCCACAGCCTGATAGTAAAGCCCTACTGCTGAAGGCAACATTTACTTATGTCATCAAACAGAGAAGTCAAACTATGCATGACTAACTAGAAGCATCACACCTGCTGAGTAGTATTCATGGTGCTGGAAGGTCCTCTACACCCTTCCCATTAGCATATCATCAATATCACCCAGTACAAACCCTGAAACCTACAATAGAAACTTGTTTTTAAGATACAAAAATTTGGAGAAAGGAGACTTTTGCACAATCCATTAGGATTATAAAGTGGTATGTAAAATGTGGGGAAGTTTTATTGTTTTATAAGATTTAAATATAAAACTGTCATGTATCTTAACATTTCAACTCTGGGAATCTAAAATAATTGAAGTTAGAAATGTGGGTGGAAATTTGTATAATGTTGTCCATTGCAGAAAGGTAGCAAGCCATTGTTCATCAAGAAAGGAATGGGTCAACAAAGCATATTACCGCCTGTAGCATGCTACTAATCTATGAAAGGAAGTGAAATTTTGTTATATGTTATTACATGGATAAACCTCTAAAATGCTGTTTAGAAACAATGAACAGCTATTACATAGTCCCTCTTCCATGAGATATCTTCAGGTATTTGGAATAAACAATTGCACAGTTAGGGGCTGAATCAGGTAAGTGGGGGAAAGAGAATTATTACTAATGAAAATTTATCATAACAGTTATGATAACATGCATTGCATTAATGAAAAAGTTATCATAACAGTATGATAAATACATTTCAAACTAATTTAATGCCATCTGAAAGTACATTCACAAATGGCACGATTATGGTATTTATTTAACCACAGGAAAAAGCACAGCATTTACATTCATGACTTTGAAATGAGGGCAGTCAGTATAGTTATTTCTTAGCATTGCAGAGAAATCGACATGGGAGTGAATAATCAAGATAGTTTGCCTCTAATGGGAAGATACTTCGTATTCATCTGAAAAGAGTATTATGAATTCAGAGAATGAAAAAGATTAGAGTGGGGTTATTGTGATTGAAAAGGCTTTATGAAGGATACAAGATCTGAACAGAGCCCTAAAAGATCTCAGCATTTCTACACATGAAAGAAGAGGAAATTAACCCTTGGCAAGGGAAACAGGCACATAAGTATTAGTTCTTCAGCTAGCCCGCCAGCTCCCAGGGTATAGTGCAGGATCGTTCTGAGCAAGTGCTGATGTGAAGTGCCTGAACACTAGAGCCCTCTGTGAACAACTTTTTAAAGGGTCTTGAACACTCCTGTGAAGAGTGGGCATTTCCCTCTGTGGGTTTGGGAATCAGTGCTTTAAATAGAGCAGAGAGATGTTGCACTGCATTCAGTACTCCAGGACCAACAAATGAGCAACATTGCACAGGGTGGGATAAATCAAGGTCAGAAATAATACATAAGAAAGCTAAAGAAGCACTTCTTTATCTAGTTTTAACATGACTAACTGACTTATATAACCTTTCTGATCTTCATTTTATCATTTATGAAATGAAAGAATCTTGTGTTTTGTCATTATTAAAAATTACCAAGCCAATTAGAAGATGTTTTAACATATATTTAGGGGTACTATAATAAAATATTATAAAAGTTATAAAAATTTCTGTAGAATATTATCCTGCTGAAAATATATATAATTAAAAATGTGCATAATATTGTTGTTCGTCCTAAGGGGCTGCAAACCCCTCAGCTCCATAGGTCCTTTCTCTAACTCCTTCATTGGGGACCCTGTACTCAGTTCAATGGATGGCTGTGAGCCTCTACATCTGTATTAGTCAGGTACTGTCAGAGCCTCTCAGGAGATAGCTATATTTAGGCTGGCTTGTCCTTCCTTCAGTCTCTGCTCCATAGTTAATCTCTGCAACTCCTTCCGTGGGTATTTGGTTCCCCCTTTTAAGAAGGATTGAAATGTCCACCTTTTGGTCATCCTTCTTGAGTTTCTTGTGGTTTGTGGGTTGCTCTTCCTGTATTCCAAACTTCTGGGCTAATAACCACTTATCAGAGAGTGCATACCATGTGTGGGGTGACAGGCATGGGGAGGGGGGAGGCAACAGGGGTTTGTTCTCGTCGTTTGTTTGTTTGTTTGTTTTTTGGAGGAGAAACTGGGAAGGGAGAAATTTACATGTAAATAAAGAAAATATCTAAAAAAAAAAAAGATGTGTGGAGGCCCAGGGAGAAGACTCAGTAGATAAAGTGCCTACTGTACATGAGAACCTGAATCTTCAGTGCTCACACAGTCCATACATAGTGCTTACATGTGTGGAGGCACATGTCCATAAGCCAGTGCTGGAGAAGACAAAATATGCCAAACCCCAAGGGCTTAGTCCTCGTAAGCTCCAGGTTCAGTCAATGACCCTACTGCAAAAAAAACAAAAGTGCATAATAGTGAGTGTTATTGAATCCTAGAGAATATAATCTAGAATTCTTCAAAATTATTCCTGGCAAGCCAAGTCAAGGCCTTAAAAGAGGGAGGAGAGTGACATATGCAGAGATAGAGGTATGGGAGAAACTGGGGCAATCAGTGAGTACAATTAGACATCCCTTTTGGGACTATGTTTAAGAGAAGAAACATAGAACTAAGAGAAGAGTTCTTTTCTGAGGAGGAATTTTTAGCCACTTGCATTCATGGAACAAACCTTGTTAGGTGCCTTTGAGTGCTAGCTGGCAGTCAGTGCATTCTTTCCACATCACTGTTACAATGTTTTGGCTCATTTCTTAAGATGCCCACTTACATCCAAAATCTTTTGTCCTTATCGATTATGGCAGAAATTCCTTAGTAGAAATATATTCAATTTGACTTTCAATTTCTTTCCTGTATTGCATTGTAGTAATGTGTAGTAATGAGTAGTACCTATTTCACAAACAAACAAAGCAAGTTTATTTGGAAGATGATTTGTATTGCCGCTGTAACCTCAGGACACACAGGACTCTTGGGCTTGTGTGAAGAGACCACTCAAGGCTGGTTATTCTTTATAAAGGTCGTAGGACTCCCGAATGCTAGTAACCACACACTCAGTGATTATTTTAGGAGGAGACTACAGATTAAGATTTAAAATACGAACAGGTACGTGAGGTACAGCAAGAGAAAGGAGATACAAGGTGCAAATGTTTTGCGCAGTGGGGTCCCTGTACTTCCTGGTAATTCTCTTTGACTATTAGTGAGAAACTGAGAAATATTACTTTCTAAGGCAGCTCACCTGCTTACAGCACCATGCAGCCTAGTTTCCACACTGATGTAGTTCTCAGTGTGGCAACCCATCTGTAATCACACAAGACAGGAATTTTAATTCATCTCTCGTTTAGGCCTGCTGCCAGGTAGGGTCATCCTGTGTACAACAGGTCCTACATACATTTTTATTCAGGGTCCCTCCACATTAATAAAATGTTCAATAAATTATTCCATTTAACTTGTAAATTCATGGATTCAGATTGTGCTGCTTCCTGATCTAAGCTCATAAGTTTTCATCATCTTGCTTTTAAGCATTTGATATTTCTCGTAAGATAATTATCTACTCAAATACATAATAAAATGGTGAACAATGGGTGGGTTGAAGTCACTGACAGTAATATTAAATCGGAAAATGTAGCGGGCACACATACTTTTCAGTCCGTGTAGCAGGTGATACACAGAGGGAAATGACACTTGCCTCTCTCGCTCTACCGTGGACGGAAGCTTCCACGTCGGACTAAAGCAACATAAATACCAAGTACTAACCTGATTTTTCTCCCCATGTAACCATGCAGACGATTCTCTCTCATCCATCGACTTGATCCAACACATTAGATTTTCTTGTAGTGAATTTAATAGAAACTGATTGAGAACAAGTACTTTATGCAAGACTCTTTCCCAGAGAGCAAAGCAGACCTTTAAATCTAATGGGATGTGAGTTAGAATTCTTTTCATTGTACCGCGGAACTGGATATAAGCAGGTCAATTTATGAAAACTCTTACTCATGTAAGGAGCTGTCAAGCTGAGGCTTCTAAACCAAACTTGGTTGTATTTGTACAACCTGTACATTTAAGATGTCCCAAAAAGAACAAAATAAGAATACAGTTATATACTGACCTATGTGGAATTCAAATTTTAATGTTGATACGTAGAAATTTTTATTGGGATATCGCCATGCTTGTTCATCAGTACAACATCTGTGACTAATTTATTCTGCCTTGTCTTATACCAACCACAACTTAAAAGATGTACTCTCTGGGCTAGTGCAGGAAAGACCTCTTGACCTTGATCCAATCACTGAGAAATATCATATTTTATCTATACCCCTTTGTTCTATATATTCTGTAATTAGAAACATTCTCAAATCAGAAGTGAAATGACCCTTGTCAGAACTCTTTTGGTTAGTCAAGTAGCAATTCAGTTTCCTTTCAAAGCGCTAACCTTTCTGTGCTTTCTAACTTGTTTTTCTATTATCTGGCATCCACTGTGTACTTTAATAAGATTCCATTTTCACTAAGTCAAACAATGGCAAAATAATAGCATTCACATTAAGTCTATGAGGCACGTGTACTAAGGGTTTATCTCCCTACTTAGCAGTAATACTTCAGACTTGGCCTCTGTAATGCATCTTATCTTGTGCTTTCTCAACTATGGAGGATGTAAAGCTAAATAATCCTTGCTGTATTCTTTTCTCTAATAGGATTGATTACATAACCATGCTTAGCCCTGTGACTAAAGAGAAGTCTTTAGGAGCATTTGTGTAGTGTGTAGTGTGTGTGTGTGTGTGTGTGTGTGTGTGTGTGTATGTGTGTTAGTGCCTGTTTTGATTTCTGTACGATCACTTCTGAGTGAGAGAGATCATTCATGCTGTTCTACCTCCATTTTCCTTACTCATCAAAGATTCTGTCCTTTCACACATTTGTAGAGAACTCATAAGACAGAACCCATGTAATAGGCCCAGTTACCAGAAAATGTGTTGAAGGACCTTTGAGACTCTTCATTTCTATTAATACTAGGTGATATATTTTAGATTTTGGCAAATAATAAGGAAAAGCTAATTAAACTGAAACATTATCTACCAGAATAATTAGGTTGAGCCTCTTGATATTCCCCCTTATTCTTTGCTAGCAATTGAAACTTATATTTTGGTTAATTAGGGTTGGAAAGATTATGCTAGGTAAATTGGTTACCCTGCAAGCATGACCAAAATCTGCATCCTGTGAACCCACAAAAGAGCCAGGCAAGCACAACAGCTACCTGTAATCCCAGCCCTGGGGAGGCAGAGACTGAGGATCCCTCAGAAAGCTAGATGTCCAAACCAGCTGCACCAGCCAGCTCCAGGTTCAACCAGAGCCTCTGCCTCAAGACAAAGTCGAATGATGGAAGGGAGGACAGTATATCAACTCCTGGCTACATACACACATTTACAAACATAAACACACGGGCTCAAGTAAAAAAGATGTTTAGCTGCCTATATTTGGACTGCATTTCCATTTCACAGTTTTATCTCCCCAATCACAACCCATGAATTCAGCATTTTCTTGTGTTCTACTACTCAGTTAAAGTTGCTTCTCAGTGTTTCGCTTTATAAAAAATGCTTTTTTTCTTCAGTTTTTGCTAATAATTTTGCCAACAGAAGAAGTTTAACCACAAGACTGAATAGTCACCCAGGCATCCTGTAGAGGAAGTACCACCGCCTGATGCCTGGAAGACAAGGGCATTGATGTAGCATGTGAGCTTGACATGAGCACCAGCACAACAGAATCATGTGCAATTTTAAAACTTGTCAAAAATTTACATTTTAGAATGTTACAGATCAACACTGATATTTTTTTTTTCTGTGTCTAAGGTAATAGAATACATTGAAGGCACAGTAACAATGCAAACACCCACACAAGATATATGAACAAACAATGGTAATCACTAGAGCCAATTTCTCTCTGGAACTTAAGTGCCTCCTCTCGAGCTCTGCCTTTTTCCCCATGATCTATTACCCACTCCCACGGTGTGTTGGCTTCATAATTCTTTACTTAGCCTTGTTGTTGATTGACAGTTTTCAGGTGAGCATCTGTATGGAGCATCCTATTGCTGTTGCAGTGCTTACAGTGTTACACACAGAACACCTACTGGATCATGCAGAAAAGGGCAGAGTTAGAGAGGAGACACTTAAGTCCCAGAGAGAAATTGGCTCTAATGAGTGCCATTGTCTGCTCATGTGTTTTATTTGGGTGATTAGAATCCAGATGTCAAAAACTATCTCCGTACCTTTCCAGTAGTGTTATTAGTAAGTGAGAGGCTTAGGAACCCTCCATTTTGGTGCATATAGCACATACTTAAATGACTCAGATAAATGCTTTACTAGCATCAAATCATGTGAACTTTCCTCAAGTTTCTTACTTGGATTTTATTGTAGATTCACTGGGCAATAAAACCCTGTGTAAACTGGCATATAAGAAGTAGTCTGAATTTCTCAGGTAAGGGTTTGCTAAATTCCAAGCATGCTTTCCCATCTGTGTTCAGACAACAGCTTCTCTGACGTTTCAGTCATGGCATTATTAACTTTACTGCTGATATTACATGGCAAACTGTTTATTTTAATTAGCTATATCAGACCATAAAATTTTATTATAACATATCTGAAATGCCCTATTAGTTAAATGAGATGATTTCTCATGAAATCAATAGTCTAAGAGGGAACGGAAGAAAAACACTTTCAGTTTAAAAATTCCTTTTTGTACAGAAATTAATATAGAATTTAATGGGCTTATTTGAAACAAAATAGGATTATATGTGGTCATAGTAGCTTTTTCCTGGTATGTTTGACTTGATTGGATCAGTTAGGGACATTCTGTACAGTTACAGTTTTGAATGATGATCTCTATTTAAACTTAATTTTCACCAAACTAACATCTAATTTTAAGTCCGTGTTTGATCCATTAGTAGAAGCCCATAAATTATACCTAAACCACTGGTAGACTGTTTATAGATTGACTGGACAGGCAATTTTATAAGGAGGACTTTCTGGAAATACCTTCCAGCATTACCCAGAAAGGAAAATCCTCCCATAACTAAATTAACACTGTTAGATCATAGGAAGAAGGGATTTACTGCTGTCTTCCCCTTGAACCTTATAATTTGATCTAAATCTGACTCTGGTACCAGAAATATACCATAAATAATCAGCTCAGCCAGGTAAACTAATATTAAAAGTACCTCTTTTGGGGAATAGTCAATATGATGGAAATGCCTCTGTATACTTGTGAGGCTCTTCTCTGATCCCTCCCAATAGTTAAAGAATCTGCTGACTTCAAGAGGAGACCCAGTAAAAATTGTCTTGTGGCTTATTCTGTCACAGCTTATCGCACATTACTCAAAATGCTGTCCACAACGAGAGTATAACTGTTAAATTTAAGCTATAAGAAACATTACTTAAGACAGGAAGAATACCGTAATCTTAGAAGCCATTGCTTATTATTCTCATGTGTGGAAAGACAAGAGGTTCAAAGGTCTAACACACAGGTCTGAATATGCCATTCATACTTTTTCAGACATATTTACTGGCTTGCTGTTTTTATGTAAATTCATGGCCTTCAGTTGAGCCGTGACAGCCTGAACTTTCCATGCCTGCTCTGGTTTCTCCCTTCTTCATTTGCCCTACGTCAAGTTTTCCGTTATGTCATATGATTAAATTAGATATTTCAGTTTTCAAAATATGTTTTTGCTTTACTAGAATTCACACTTATTTCTTTTACTTGGGAGTAACTTGAACATATAATTAGCAAAATATTATTCACAGCTTTAGGCATGTCAATCTGAACTGCACCCTCTTATGAGACCTTTTTAAATCCTGCCAATCAGATAAGCTTTCTTGCTTATTTGGAACTTCTGAGAAATAATGATACTGATAATATTCAGTATTGCATTGTTACCTTACTTATGGTTTAATTTTGTTTGTCTATCCACTGGAATTTTCTTAAATAAATCAAATAGCACCTGATTTGCTTTTTTCCTCTCTGTTTTCTCTATAGCACCAAAAAACTTTAAGCTACTGCTATATAACAGAGATTATATAATATTCATGATAGAGACTTTTTTTGATAAGTCCTTGGATTCATCCACATTGTTGCCAATTGTCAGGAATTCCATTTTCCAGGGTGAATAAGAATCCCTTCTCTGTGTATGTCTGTATATTTATATAAAAATGTACTTGTTACCTGTGTATGGACACCAGGGAGATTATCATATAAAATTTAGTATCAATAATATGTAAATGAAGAGCCATGTACAAACAATGCTATGTGGAAGCGATGTTTTCCCTTTGGCTATATTCTTAGAAGACAAATTGCTGAGTCATAGAGTAGGTTCATTTTAAACACTGAGGAACCACTGGCGTGTTTTCTACAATGACAATATCAATTTTCATTCCTACCCATAGTATAGATGAATTGTTTTCCTCCACAACTTTCTGAACATTAACCACAATTAATTATTTGAAAATGCACGTCCCAACAAGTGCATAATTCTGTTTATTGTGCTTTTGATTTTTCTAATAATAGATAACACTGGATATTTTTATGCACTCATTGTGTTCTTGTATAGCCATATTTGAGAAAAAAAAGATCATTCCAACTTAGGTCCTTTTCTGATTTAAATTATGTTTTTTTTTCATCTCCTATTGGATGTACTTCTTATGTATTTTGTATATTAGCACTATAGGTGAATGTAGGATCTGCAGAGGGGTATGTTCAAGTTTTTCAAATAGGCTACATAAATCCAAATTGACATATACATATATAAAGTATTCCTTATCTTGTGTCAGCAGCTTGAATAGATACAGTCAGAATTGAAATTGTCATTTTCTTAGTTAAATAAAGCTTTAACAGGCTATAGAATAAATCAATATGATGTCCCAAAAGAGAAAGTAAGAAAGTTTTTTAGGGTAGTTATGGAACGGAATATCCTGCTCAGAGATTGTGTGCATTGTTTCACTACGAACAGCATCGAAGATGACTTTTATCACAACTGGGAAATAATATTTACAATTGAAGAATTATTGTTGCTATTCTGAAATAGAAAGTTGCTAATGTAATTTACATAAACAGTGGTTTGTTTGTTCTAAGTTTCTTCAAATTTGATAACAGAATAAGTGCGATAGCTTTTAACTTCCCATGCAATTGTTCCCTCTGCAGAAGAATCCCTGGGGCTTTATTTAATCCTTAGAAAAGGTAGTTTTAGCTTTGGTGTGTGTGTGTTGGATCAGTGATAAAATAGATCTTGTCATCCTCATCCAAATTTAGCCTATTCACAAAGCAAACCTGTCATCCTTTCACTGAGACAGCAAAACTCTCACTGGCTAACTGAGAATAGATAATAGGTAGTATATTTAAATTTTAAATTAATATTATTAAAGAATATGACTACTAAAATAATAAATATTAAACTAACATGAAATCGTCAGATGGCAGATTATCATGTGACACTATAACATGATGCTTTTATTTACAAGTTAAAAAACTATAGATATCGTTATATGTATAATGCATATGGTACCCAATTTTACTTTTGCAGTGTTATATAAAACAGGTTGTAAATGGTCATGCCTCGTGTTCATTCTTTCCTATGACTTTGGAATTTAAAATTCATCTGCACATACCTGGATAAGTTACATTTCCACATCTGTGACAGAATACCTGACAGGAGGAATCTAAAAGAAGGGGAGGTTTATTTGCCATGGGATCCCTCATGGCTGCCGTTAGATGGGTGGAGTGGCTCAGTTTGTGTTGGCATGAACTTGTGTCACTCCTTGTCAAATCTGGCCAGATGAGGAAGCTTATGCTGGAGGTAGAAGCACATATCATTTTCCAGGATCAAGTTTGACCATAGTCCCTAAATAGCATTGCAGACTAGGGACCAATTTTCAGGCACCCAAGCCTGTGCAGGGCATTTCACTTATCATAACATCTTTTCAGAACTCACCATCTCCCTGAAGGGCATAGATTTAGAAACAGGCCACAGAGATGAGTTAGAATATAGCTGATAATTCATACTGTGCATTTTATTTTAACTCTTTCCGTCAAGCTTAGGAAACATCACAGGAGATTGACTGAGAGTAATTTCTTGGAGAAGGCATTGATGTAATGTATGTAGTCAGTGTATGTACATGTGCATGATAATATACACAACAACACTGAACAAAATTCTACAAAGAGCTTTTACTGAAAAACAGAAGATTTCTGTTTCAGTCTTTCAACCATGAACAGGCAAAATCCCCTCAATGATGAGGCTGAATGAACACAGACTGTTTTTTTTATTTTCCTCTGTGTGACTTAAAAGTCATGAACTTTAGGTTCATTATAGGAAAAAAACAAAAGGAAGCAAAACCAAAATAACCAAAACATTTGGTTTTCTTACTAATGGAAACTAGCTGGTTACATTTTTGCTACATTTAACTAGCTTCATATACACACCATTTCTTTCTTCTACAGTTAAAGGTAACTTTATCTCTAAAAAAAAATGTAGCAGAAATGTATTCACTTAGTAGTCTTTTTAAGTGTGGATCTCAAGGGCACCAAGAATATCACTGACATGATCACCACAGGCTTCTCAAGAAACAGGTTCATCTTTCAAAATTGGGGCGTTTGTTTGTTTGTCGTTTTGGAGATGATGTTGCACAATAGTGTAGCACAGGCTAACCTCAAATTGTTTCTCCTCCCCTCCATCTCAGCCTCCCCAGTACTGAGATTGTAGTCTTGTAATGTCACACCTGGATAAAATTTGAGATTTTTGTCACTTCTTTTGTTAACAGATCTGGCACTCAACTTTGCATGTTAGAGGGAGGTACACATTGGTTAGTGGGCTTTGCTATTAAAGATAAATGTGTGGAGCACTTGATAGCTCTCCAAACATAATTCCATAGTCTCTGTGCACTCTCCTTGGCATGGCCACTGTGAGGCATGGTGATTGTGACACACAGGGGAGTGCCCCAACGATTGCCTAGGTGCCCAAGGGCAGAACTAAAACACCGGGCTTGGCAGGAAGAGTTTTGGTGGCAGTATATTTCAAAGAATTTTCATTTTTTGTGCCGTAGTCTTTGAAGACATAATCCAATAAGTACCACCCAAGCTAGCTTTTAATCATATATTTATCAATTCATAATTAATGGAAAATTATGGCTACAACAATTTTCTTAACTTGATAAAGGCTACAATCTACGCCACTATTCTTTTTTCCTTTTTCATTGTTTTTACAATTAGTATATGAGAGAGCTCATTGAAGCACTTTTATACAGATCATAAAAATAATTTGTTAAGTGCTCCATCTCTCCCATCACTCCTCCATACTGTTGGCCCTATCTGTGTGTTTATGTGTCATGTATCCCATTCCCTCTCTCTTCAGCCTTAGGACTGTCTTCCCTCCTAATGTCCACACACACACACATAGATGCATGCACCCACGCAGATTCACAGAGTGCATGAGAGAAAAACATGTAGTAGTTGTATTCCTGAGTTCTTGATCATTTAATGATTTCTAGTTCCATTGCTATACAAAGTCATGACTTTGTTGTTCCTTGAAGCAGCGTGGACTTCAGGGTTCACACATTTTTGTCCGCTCGTCTGTTGATGGATATTAGGCTGCTGCCCTTTCGTCAGAATACTGGCTGCTGAGGCAAGAGATGTGCATGTGGAAGTATCCCTGTGTTATGCTGACTTCGTGTCCACTAGGTATATGTACAAGCATGACAGGCGAGTTACCTGGTAATTTCCTCAGAAACTTTCATATTGACTCCCATAGTGGCTATACCAGTTTACATGCCATGAGCCATAAGTACTTTTCCTGTAATTTTTAGCATTCTTTTTATCTCTAAACTGATATTTGGAGAAAAAAATAAAGTGGCGAGGGAGCACCCTCTTGGAGATGAGGAGGGTCCACGCCTCATTCCAGGAGGCATGGAATGAGGAACTTTGGAAGGGGGAACCGGGAGGGGGGCAGCAGCTGGATTGTAAATAAATAAAATAATAACAACAATAATAGTAACAGCAACAACAACAATAATACTAATAAAATAAAAGCCATACCTGTGGTCAGTTTACCACAGTATAATTGGATGTGGTGGTGCTTGCCTTTATTTCTAGCACTCAAGTGGAAACACATGAATCAGAAATTCAAAGTTGTCTTGGGCTACCTAGTGAGTGTGAGTCTAGCCTGGGCTTCATGAGACCTCATTTCAGAAAGAAATCTACATGCGGTATTAGATGAGCAGTTGGTGTGCTCTTTTCTAGGGGAGATCACTCTTTCTTCTTGACAGCGTTCCTCGGTTGTTGTATCTAAGGTTGAGGTGTGTGAGCTTTCCCCATTCTGTTAGCATGCCAAGTGGTGTCATCTTTGTCCAAGCAGGTCCTGGTTAACAGCCATGTTAGGAAGACTTTATGGCTGCAGCTTTCTGAGATTTCTAGGTGGCACAGTCTCAAAGGCAACTCCCTGCTCTTCCGGTTTTTACCATCTTTCTGCTGCCTCTTCTACAGTGATCCCTGAATCTTTCGTGCAGGGGTGTTTTGTAGATTTATCAGCTGGAGCTAGTCTCCACAACTCATTACTTAAAGTAGTTGTGGTGTTCAGTAATGGTCTCCATCTGTTATAAAGAGGTGTTCCCTTAATGAGGGTGAGAACTACACTTACATGTGGGTAGAGGGATAAACATTTAGAATGCAGTGAGGGCCTGTGCTGCTTGGTAAAGCAGTGGTTGTAGTATCTCCTCCAAGATCCATGATTTTACTACTAGCCTTGGCTGAATGGACAGATGTCCAGTCCTGGGCATGATTTCCCTTGTGTTGAGCAGATCTTAAGCAGAACCTGCTGCCCCCTGTGGTAGAATTAGGGAAAAGTTGGAAGAAGCTGCAGAGGTCTGCCACCCTATAGGAAGAACAGCAGTCTCAACTGACCTGGACCCCAGAGATTGCTTAGATACTGAGCCACTAAGCAGGCACCATACACCAGCTGATATGAGGTCCCCCGACACATACACAGCAGAGGACTGCGGGGTCTGAACTCAGTCAAACAAGATGCACCTAACCCTCAAGAGATTTGGGGCCTCAGGGAGTGGAGAGGTCTAGTTGGGGGAGAGGGGAAGCTATGGGATATGGAACAGTTGGAGGGTGGATTGGGAGAGTGATAAAATCTGGATTATAAAAAAAGATTTAGGAACAACAACAACAAAAAGAAAATCACAATTAGAAAACTGTTGGTTTTTCTAAGGTACATATGCATGCCACTATTCTAAGTGTCGGCCATGCCATGATGGTTGTAGCTGTGGAGAACCATTGGTTATAAATTATACATGCAAGTAACAGTATTTGTACTGTGAAGATTATATTTACATATTTAATATATAAATCATGAACATATTAATAACAATATTTAAAGAAAAAAGATACCAAAGACTTGATAGAGAGCAAGTGAGAGGGGTCAAGTGGGACAGTTTTGAAGGAGAAAAGGAAAGGCTGAATATAATGTAATTATCTTATAATCTTAAAAAATTTAAAAATATCAAAAAGAATGAAAAGATAAGAAAAGAAATCTACAAGGCCAAATGACTGAAATTCCTTTTAGGAGGTTAAACTTTTGTATGCAGAGACAAATTGTTTTGGACTCTTTTTGATCCTAGAAAAGCTTTCGATTGCCCATCCCTAAATCTGACCTAATATCATTGTAATAATCAAAATATTTAAAGTATATTAAAAAACCAAGAATGTCTTCAAATTTGTGTTTCTCTTGTGGCTAAAGATGAACACTTTTTCAAATACTAGTGGCCATTTGTATTTCTTAATTTGGGAGCTGCCTATTTAATTCATTGGCCTGTTTATTGATTGTGTTGTTTGCTCCTTTTGAGATGAGAATTTGAGTTCCTTATAGATTCTAGGTGCTAATCATCAATCAAAAATGCAGAAGGCAAAGGTTTCCTACTCTTCCTTAGACTTCTTCCCTCAGTTGGTTTCCTCGCTGTGTAGAAACTATTTATTTCCATGTAATTCCATTTATCAATTTAGATCATTATTTCCTGGGCTATTGTAGTCCTCTACAGAAATCACTTCCCAATACTGATATATCTTTAATTATTTTACCTGTTTTTTTTTTTCTGGCAGTTTCAGAGTTTCAGGTCTTATGTTAAAGTCCTGGATTCATTTTAATGGAATCTTGTATAGGGTGATGGAATATATGGATCTAGTTTATTCTTTGTGTGGATAGCTAGGTTTCCCAACATCATATCTTGAAGACACTGTCATTTCTACAATGTATGGTTTATCACTTTTGTAGTCATGCAGGTTTTCCTTTTTTAATGAGTGCCCTGTTCAATTCAATTTTGGCACAAAGATACATTTATTCTGTGTCTTCTTGACAAAGTCAGATAGAACCATAGAAGAGAGAGAAAACTTTGATGAAACATAAGGTTGCATTTACCTAAAGGTTATAGTACCTTACAGCAATTTATTTTTACTTTTATTTTATGTGTATAATTGTTTTGTATGGATGTACTTATGTAAACTGTATGAGTGCCTGTTTCCAGAGATCAGGGGGATCCTCTGGAACTGGAATTACAGATGGTTGTGATCTACCATGTGGTTACTGAAAACTGAACCTTGACCCTGTGCAAGAGCAACACGTGCTCTCAGTTTTATGTGGGATTGCTTCATATCATAAAGCTAGCACTTTAATTAGTGAGTGCAATGTTTCATAATTTCCGTTGGAGTGTTTTTTAAAAAGAAATTGATAAGTGCACTAGAATATATGTAAAAATAAAGATTCAGAAAACGCTAAGTAAAGAATATGAATTATTCACTGCATTGCATATGACAAATGTATATTAAGAAAACATGGCTTTCACATAAAATCAAGAGAAATCGATTACAAGGCAGAAAAACTCATACTCACACATATGAAGACACTTAAATGTATAGCTGTTACACAACCCAAGGGTTAAAGACTAAGTTTTTAGTAGGACATAATATTTACTATGACACTCTTACTGAAGAAGATAAGATTAGGCCCTTACAAAGTACCATGTTCAAAGATGGAAGATAAAAATAGTAGAAAACATTAGGAGAAAATATCAGAGAATAATGTTGCAATAAAAAAGGTCAAAAGTAAAATGCTTAAGAAAGCATGAATTTATATCAAGATGAAGGATTTCAGTTCCACTTTGGACAGCTTATGCAGAATTAAGAGGATGCCTGGAGAAAGATATAGAGGAAACTTTAATAGAGGGACACTTTCTCCAAAAAAGGAAATTACAAACTAAAGAACAAAGAAATCCAAACACGAAAGAGACAGGATGTATGAAAATACATTATAGGCCTCTTATCATCATCTTATTCTTCTCCTGAAATTCAAGTTGTCCTTATAGGACTCCTGTTTCTTCTTAAACCCATCTAATTGCACATTGCTACTGTTGCAATATAAAAAGAATGTTAATTTTTTAAACCCAGGAGAGTAGTAACAGTGCAACAGAGAAAACTCCAAAGTCTAGCAATTATATGATAAACACACGGCTTTGGTTTCATTGATAGAGTTTGCTGAAGACATGTCCTGGAGTTCCATTTGTCATTTCTAAGCAATGGATAAATGCACTATATAAAGCAATTTGGCATGGGAAATACTGTAGTATCAGGTTTCATCTATGTGCAGAATTTCACCATTTCCCCTCGAGGCTTAAACAAATATTACATGAGTGAGGGCTCTTGTAAAATGTTGTTTTGAAATAGATTTCATTAATGGCTTCTAGTGATAATTTATTTCTCTCTTTATGCACAAGTCTCTTCTCACAGTAATAATGGATAAGTTATTTGCATATAAATAGATTTCAGCTGAAGCAGAAACCAAATTGTTTCTCCCCACCCCCTGGACATCGTTAAAAAGAGAAAAAATAAAGAAGGGAAGGAGATTTTATAATAATTAGCAGGCAAGATTTATAACAATATTCCTCATTAAAACCTTTTGCAGGCAACCTTCTTTGTTTTTTTTATTGGTACACTTCACGTTTTGACCTCTGTTAAAATCACAAGGAAATAACTAACCTGCTGTTTCTGATCTGGTGTTTGTGTAACACTGCTGATGGAACTCTTAGGGAGAGACTTACTACAACTCTCTCACTACTGTCTCATAGTTCCTTTGTTTCTGAAAGAAAAATAAAATTCTGTTTTAGGGATGTGGTTGTTAATTCTGTGTCTTTATTCTTAATTAAATAAATCCTTTATTTCTGAAGAGTAACGAAGCATATGTTTATGGTTGGGAGAAACAGTTTGGCTTTCATTTAACAGTGTATGTGTGTCTTTCAGCTGTTGTATAGTTAACAATATCAAAATATTGAAACCCCTTTTGTTATAGAGTATGTTTCTTTCCTAAGTATCATATATAGCAAGACCTTTTATGCATATTTTCCTTTCAAGTAAAAATAGTCACCACGAGGAAGAACAAGAAGCCAGGATTTTTAAATTTATTTACTTGATCTATGCGCTTGTCTTCAGTATCTGAGCTATGGTACATCACTGTATGATTTTGTTGTAAGTGACCAGCAGGCAACATGTATGACACAGTATATATGAGTCAGTTGTTGGCAAATTAAGATACCAGCTGCTTTCTGGTGGATATGATGTCTATTAATGTGTCTTTCTGACCAGTAGAGGTCACTCAGTGTAAAGTGAATAATGACTTCTATTTTCAAAAAAGACAGCCAATGTGACCATTCTATTTGAGCAAGCCTATTTCAGCGGGTATCTTGTTACTCATACAAATGCTATTTCCATCTCTCCTAGGTGAGTAAGACTGCTTCATAAGGTTCAAAGACATTTTTAAATGTGAAATAGAAATATGATTATGGTCAAAATACTGTATGTAAGTCTTTGTGCTTTTGAGAGCTATGCAGATTTTTAGATGTTTAAAAAGTAGTGAGATATAAAATTGTCCCCCAGAAAACATGAAATGATCATGCTCTACCACAGAGAGGCAGCCTTCCCCATCAAATGGAACACAGGATTTTGATTCAGGGAGAAGAGCATTTACC
>NW_022196898.1:86805820-86826269 GCF_008632895.1 Mastomys coucha
ATATCAGGCACTGTGGCAGATTAAAAGAATTTTAGAACTGTAGCATTTTTGTTTTTGTTAGGTGTGTTTATATGTTGAACTTTTAAAATAAAGATATAAAATGGAAAGTATACCCAGTGGCAAAATCCATTAATTTATCATAATAATTTATAATAAACTCCAGTTTATTATAACCATTCAACTGTTAGGAACATACCACATTCAGGGGGAGCAGGGCATTTGACATTCCTCTGGAAAGTGTGGTGTTTTCGAAGGTGCTAGCAACCCTGAAGGCAATGTGAAGGCACAGGAAGAGGTAGTTCACAGTGTAGCCTTGGTACACTGTTAGCCTTTAAGTGATGTCTCCATTCTCCTCAGTGATGCTCTAAGGATTAGTCAGCTTAGACTTGTGCTCATACTCACTGTATAGCATCTGATGGATGCTTAGCTTCTCGGGGCAATTTCACCCCTCCTTCACAAAGGAGCAAACTAAAACTTAACAAGTTTAGAGGATTTACCAAAGTCACATAACAAGTAAAGAGAAAGATTGAACTTGACTTCATATTTAAGACTTATCCTGGAAAACACCAGGGTAAAATAATGGAGGGAAAAATACAGTCATTCTCAAAAAGATTAAAGCTCAAAGGATTATGAAATATATTTACAAAACTGGCCCAAGGTTGAGGTAGGAGGACATGTCTGCAAAACATCAGTACTGTCAAAAACATAGCTCAGTGCAAGTCCCATTCCTGCTTCTCCAATACCAGTCTCTATCACTTACTTCTGTCTTTAAACCAATTGTTCTTAAAGTGCTTACAAAGTCACATGTAGAATTCAATCTGAATATGATTTTGACATTTGAAATAGAAATATGATTTAAGAAGTTCATGCTCTAGACAGCTACTAAGAAGAAAGTAAAACACCCTAAAGTCTTAAGAATAGATCAAAGGGACTCCCAGAGATCCCTCCCTTCCATGATTCTGCTATGTCCTGAGATTATTGAGACTCTGCCATGGGTGGGTGCAACGGAGTTAGCCTTCTAGAAGCAATTATGTGCTCATCTGGGTTTTAAGAAGATAGATTCTCAGCATCAGCATTTCTTTTGACGATTTGAGGTGGAAAGTTTTTGATACTTAAATATATTTTAGGCAGAAAAGAATCTAAACTGTAGGTCAGAGGTCTAAAAGAAAGGGTTTCAGTGAAATTCTATTTTCTTGGTCTGTTTTGCATAAAACACAACTTAATTCTAGTGGGGTGGATGGTCAAAAGAACCTGCATTTTAAGATTAATTTGGGCACAACCTTGTGATAGCTCATACATGTAATGCAAGCCTTCCTCAAGCTGAAGCAGCATGATGAGGCTGGCTGGGTCCAGGCGAAGATGTCTAGAAACACCACAAAACCAACACAAAACCACACTTGCGTAATTCTGATGCTTGTGGTCCATGTACTACATTTTAAGAGGACTAGGTTAAAATGCATGAGGCTAAGTATGAATATCTTCATTTTCAGTACCTGACATTTCAAGCTATGAAATAAGTTCAGGTATAAATGAGTATTCTGTAAAAAAAAAAAAAGTTCCATGCATTATAGGTATGATGCACAATAAGAAACCCTTTAACTATTTGAAAGAAATTGTGATATTATACAATCCTACTGCTGTTAGTGTTGGTTGTAGTATTTGAGAAGAAATTTGGAAGAACACTTGTGGAATTCTTATGGTAGTGGTTCCATCTACGGTTATAGGGAGGGATTTGCATTCTGTACCAAATAAAGAAAGGCATGAAAAAGCTGTTACCAGGAATCCTAGGGAGTTCTGGAGCAGCTGTCACATGATGACATAAAAGTCTTTTAGGTATCCATCTTGAAGTTCTTGATATCATCAATGAAAAAAAAAAAAAAACTAAAAAGACTCAAATGGAAGCCCAAGAACAGACAATTTGTTAGCATTTCAAAGGAAAACTTCGAGGCAAGTGAGCAGTCCATCTGGAAACTGTTGCCAGGGGAGGAGCATGGAGAATAGAGAGAAAGCTTTGCTATTTGAGATATTTCCACATAATAAAAGTCTACCACTGCATGGTAGGGATAAGGTATTGGAGAAAGGTTAAGGAAGCCCAAACCTCTGATTTAAAGACAACTTTGGCTCTAGCAATCGTCTGAATGAAGAATAAGACAAGAAAAAGGAAATGTTATACCCTTGGTACATCCAGCCAAGTCCCATGGCCCCTTGTAGGATGACTAACTCTCTACCGGAAGGAGACACAGGCCTGTTCCACTGATGTCTAGATTCCTGTCTTCCCTGTAACAGTGGACTGTGGTCCTTCATGCCAGTTCAGCGTGCTCAGGGGATCACAGTAGGCACAGAGCCCTGCTCTGTGAAGAAAAGGTCTTATTCAGACTTAAAGCTGCACATAGGTATTGGCTAAAAAGGAGTACAAAGCTTACTGAGATACTTGAAATTCATAAGTTAACTATTTCCTTCATTACACCTCTGCATATAGGCCAGGCCAAACTCAAACTCAATGATTCTTTTGATCATAGGCAGGTACCACCATATTCATTAAAAATAGATGACAGCAAAGCACGAAGGTTATTGCATCTTTTTAAATTTTATATATTTTTGCTTCGTATTCAGATTTTGTTAATGTATGCAACAAATTAAGGTTTTACATTTCCTTAATTGCCTTTCAGTAAGATTCCCTTCTCTCTGAGCAGCATATCTAGCTTTATGCAGAGTTGAGAAAATGATGGTTACAATGGAAAAATCTCTTGTTTTCTTTTGTGTTTCTTTTAAATCATAGCTCATGTATGATATTTTAATTGGCTTAATTAGCTTAATCTAATATTTCCATTATTGTAAGATTAAAGCTGGTATTTCTCTTTAAAGAATAGAATTTGCCTGATTTCCAACGTGATATGTCTCACAAGGATGGATAATATTACTTTGACCTTTATTTATATTATTCTCAGAGATGAAAATGTTATTGAAAATTAAGCTTTGCTAATTGAGTCCAAATTGAGCCACTGTTGATGTAATAGTGATCCCAGAACACTGTGATCATGTTGAGACTTATTTTATTTTTTCATTAAATAATTTTCTTGGCTACAAATTAAATTTTGCCTATGAATTTAAAAAATGAGCAGATGAATATAAACCCAAAATTTACTTATGGAGGGAAAATTGCTACTTGTATTTCAGGTCAGTTGGGTCTTCTATTTACCTTGAGGAAAATTTTAATGCTTGAAATTTGTGAAATTTGATCAAATTGTTCAGTTATTAATCAAAAGCACTCATGAGTTACATATTGATGGACTGCAACACAGTGGGTTTTAAATCAAAGATGTTTTCCCTTCCACTGGGTTCCTATAATTCGTACTGGAATACTGGGTTGTAACGCTTACATCCTTGATTCTAATGAAATTTGAAAACAAAGTACTTATATTACCAGAAAATAAGAAAAAACTTTATTTTAGAAGCAGTTTAAAAAGTTATTTTACAGAGTTAATAGGTGCACATTTTGATAAGTGTATACTGCAAAGACATACAAATAGACAGCCATTGCTGACTGAAGCTTTATATCAATGAATATTTATGTCAATATTTATATGTCACAGCAGTGACAAATGCTTAATCAACCTGAAGAACAGTGTTTTAACAGAATATGGTTTACGTAGACTAATTCCCTAATCTACTTAGTTTGGAGTGTACTATAATATCCCATATCTTAAGGACCTTTGACAGGCATTTCCTGATGTTCTATAGTAACTTTAAGATACCATCCGTAAGATGTAAATATTCAATATTTAAGGAAGTATTTAAAGAATCACTATCTTTATGCCTTCTGTCTTTGAATATGTAAAAGTGCTGGGCAGGAGAGATGGTTCATTCAGTAAAGATTGAAACCTGCAACCAACAGAATGTGTATGCAACATTAGTTTGAGTTTGGACAGAGAAGTTAATGAGAATTCTACTTAAAATTTATGTAGATTTAGACTACATTTTTTTCATTCTCTGCAAATTCAGTTTAATAGACTGAGACACTGGTTCATAATCTGAAGTACCATTGAATCAAATTGAATCTTCGATACAGTTGAAAACGGTCAGTCAAACATGTCTCTAGTACTGGTGGCATGCTTGTGGATTGGTGGCATGCTTGTGGACTCATCTTTTTGTCTTTGATAGTTTTTCATTTGTAAAACCAAATAATCAAGCCACTATGAGAAAATAAGTTGTGTAAAACATGAACTCTGTAATTGCTATTTTAAAACCAAGCTTCTCAAATAAGCAATTTTCTCAATTTTTTAATTCATAAAACTGTGCCCACATATGGAATCTTTACTTTTAAGAGAGTTTCTGTCATTTTATAGGACAAGGAGTTTATTATTTGTAAGAATGATTTCATGATTTCTAAATTTTGACTCAGTATGGAGGCAGCCATTTTTTAATCAAAGACTTCCAGCTTTATATAGAAGTGGTTATTTTAGAGTCCACTCTTATGTACCAAAATGGTCACACTGAAGGGCTGTGAGCACAGATTTTTATTTTAGATTACTCAGTGTTTCTGTTCCCTTCTGTTTTTGCCCTGTGGCATTGGGTGACATTTCATAGAGCCTGAATTGGCAGAGGGCTGGAAAATATGTAATTATAAGAATCACCTGCTATAGAATTTCCTATTATATACGAGTCAGAATTCAGGCAGACTTTTCATAGGTGTTAGATGAGAAGTTTTCCTCTTCTAAAACCTGTGATTAAAACGTGGCATTTTGGTATATAAATAGGAGATGTATTCTGCATAATCCAGCTGTGAATCAGAGCTGGCGTAGTGATGTAAGTCTTTGACCTGTATCATATGAGCAGAAGTATACATAATTGGAAATGTATCTTAAGTCTAAGTGGAATAAAGCTTTTTAATACTCTATAGCTTAAAACAGACCAAGTGCTAAAGTGCAAGAAAATGAATGATGAAATATTTTTCTTTACCTAATGCTCCTCAAAGGAAGTCCAACAAAAGAATCAAATCTATTAAATTATTCATTAAGAATTTCTTCTGTATATCTGTATGTATGTGTGTATGCAGAATGCATACATACATGTGCAGAATATATAAAGAATCTGTATAGCAATTAGCAAACATGCTTATCTATTGTAGCATAGTAGTGAGTGCAGAGGGTATACTAGGTTTCTTCATAATTGGAAATAAAATGTCTCAGTAAAATAATGCTTGGATAATAGCCTTACCTGTTGCATTATCCTTTGTCAATCTAGGTTAGTACAGTTGTAGTTGTCAATCAACCAACTTGAATTATATAGACCATTTTCAATGGCAGTTCTTCTCTGGTTACTGCAGCAATCCATGGATTTTTCTATGTATAGCTGAATTTGTATATGAAAGTCTATAACAAGATATTTTGTTTAAATATATATTTGTTATTCTACTATATTCTAGTTCCGTACAAATTACATTATCCTAGAGTCACTTATATTGTTACTTTACAGTAAGAAGAGATATCTTAAAATACATGTGCCTTGGTTGGTCACTATCCACTAGCTTTCTACAATGATACTTTGATAACTGTTAATTCAGTTGCTATGGAGTGTTTGAACTAGAGTTTGGATGTCTTTTCCAAATTTTGAAATGCTGTATTACAATGAGAAAAAGATTAAACTGATTTATATGGATGTATTAATTCTAAAAGCTATTAGACTTGAAAGAATAAAGAATGCATGCTCATAAATAGCCAATATATACAAAGAACTCAAGAAGTTAGACTCCAGAGAATCAAATAACCCTATTAAAAATGGGATACAAATCTAAACAAAGAATTATCAGCTGAGATATGCTGAATGGCCATGAAGCACCTAAAGAAATGTTCAACATCTTTGGTCATCAGAGAAATGCAAATCCAAACAACCCTGAGATTCCACCTCACAACAGTCAGAATGTCTTAGATCAAAAATCTCAGGTGACAGCAGATGCTGGTAAGGATGTAGAGAAAAAAGAACACTCCTTCATTGTTGATGGGGTTGCAGGCTGGTACAACCACTCTAAATCAGTCTGATGGTTCCTCAGAAAATTGGACATAGTATTACCTGAGGAATATTTTAATATATGTCATTTGCCTTTATAACGAATGATGGTCTTCCAAAATAAGGACCTTTTGAGAGTATGGCTTAAATCTGTATAAAATAATGGTTATTGTGCTCATATTAGGTCTTTATAATACCTTTGAGTTTATTTTGTAGGATATTTAATGAGCACTTGTACATTCCAGTACTTATTAACACTTCTAGCATCCAGCATCAAAATAACAGGAAATAACAATCATTGGTCATTAATATTTCTCAATATCATTGAATTCATTTCCCCAAAAGACACAGGCTAACAGACTGGACATAGAAATGGATTCCATCATTCTGCTGGATACAAGAAACACCTCAGAAACAGAGATGGATACTTCCTCAGAGTAAAGTGCTGGAAAGAGGTTTTCTAAGCAAATGGAACCAAGAAACAAGCTGGAGTAGCCATTCTAATCTTGTCAAATAAACTTTCAACTAAAATTTGTCAAAAGAGATGGGAAAAGATACTTCATACTTATCAAAGGAAGAGTTTACAAGATGATTTTTCTGAACATCTATGCCCCAAATGCAAGGATACCAACATTTGTAAAAGAAACTTTACTAAATCTCAAATCACACCTTGAGCCCTACAAATTAATAGTGGTAGATTTCAACACCCAACTCTCACCAATGGACAGGTCATGCAAGCAGAAACTAAACACAGAAACAGTGAAACAAACAGATGCTTGGAACCAAATGGATTTAATAGACACCTCACAGAACCTTTCACCCCACAATAAAACAATACACCTTTTTCTCAGCACCTCACAGAACCTTCTCCAAAACTGACTATATAATTGGGCACATAGCAAGCCTCAACAGATACAAGAAGATTGACATAACACCATGCATTCTATCAGATTACCATGGATTAAGCATAGACTTCAACAACAACAGAAACAACAGAAAGCCCACAAACTTATGGAAACTGAACAACTCTCTACTCAATAACTTGGCCAGGGAAGAAATGAAGAAATTAAAGACTTCCTAGAATTCAGCAAAAATGAAGGCATAACATATTCAAACTTATGGGACACAATGAAAGCAGTGCTAAGAGGAAAGTTCATAGCAGTAAGTGCCTTCATAAAAAGTTTGAAGAAATCTCAAACTAGCAATTTATCAGCATACCTGGAAGCTCTAGAACAAAAAGAAGCAAACAACCCAAGAGGAGTATATGACAGGCAATAATCAAATTTATTGCTGTAATCAATCAATTAGAAAGAAAGAGAGCAATAGAAAGGATCAACAAAACCAAGAACTGGTTCTCTGACAAAATCAACAAAATAGACAAACTCTTATCTGACCCAAGTAAAGGCACAGAGACAGTATTTAAATTAATAAAATCAGAAATAAAGAAACATATCAACAGAAACTGGGGAAATTAAAAAAAATCATTAGGTCTTACTTCAAAAGCCTATACTCCACAAGACTGGAAAATGAAATGGATTATTTTTTTAGACATATACCACTCACCAAAGTTAACTCAAGATCAGGTAAATTATCTAAGCAGTCTCATAACTCCCAAGGAAATAGAAGCAGTCATTAAAAGTCTCCCAAACACAAACTTTCAGGGCAAGATGGTTTTAGTGCAGAGTTCTACCAGACTTTCTAAGAAGAGCTAATACCAAAACTCCTCAAAGAGTTCCACAAAATAGAAAAGGGGGAACCTACCAAATTTATTCAATAAGACTACAGTTACCCTGATATCTAAACCACACAAAGGCTCAACAAGGAAAGAGAAATTCAATCCAATTTCATTTATGAAGATTGAGGCAAAAATACTCAATAAATTCTCACAAACTGAATTCAGGAACAAATTAAAAACACCATTCACCATAATCAAATAGGTGTCATCTCAGGTACGCTGGGATGGTTCAATAAATGAAAATTCATCATTGTAATCCACTATATAAACAAGCTGAAAGAAAAATCACATGATCATCTTAGTAGATGCTGAAAAGCCTTCAACAAAAGTCAATACGCCTTCATGTTAAATGTCTTGGAGAGATCAGAAATGCAAGGCACATGCTCAAATATAATGAAAGCACTGTCCATCAAGCCAGTAGCCAACATCAAATTAAATGGAGAGAAACATAAACAATCCCAGCTGCTTCAGGAACAAGAAAAGGCTGCCCACTCTCTCCCTACCTATTCAATACAGTACTTGAGGTTATAGCTAGAGCAATAAGACAACAAAAGGAGATCAAAGGGATACAATTAGGAAGAAGTCAAGGTATGTATTTTCTGATGATATGATAGTATATATGTTATCTTCAGAATTCTACCAGAGAACTTCTACAGCTGATAAACAACTTCAGCATTCAGCTTGATAAAAATTAACTCAAAGAAATAAGCAGCCTTCCTTTACACAAATGATAAATGGGCAGATGCCAGGGCGGGGAGGCAGGAGTGGGTGGGTGAGTGGGTAGGGGAGCACCCTCATAGAAGCAGGGGAAGGAGGAATGGGATAGAGAGTTTCTAGAGGGGAAACCAGGAAAGGGGATAACATTTGAGTTGTAAATAAATAAAATATCCAATAAAAAAAGAAATTAGGAAAACAACACCCTTCACAACAGCCACAAATAGTATAAAATATCTCAGTGCAACTCTAAGCAAGAAAGAGAAAGATCTTTGTTAGAAGAACTTCAAGTCCCTGAAGAAAGAATTTGAAGAAGATATCAGAAGACGGAAAGATCTCCCATGCTCATGTATTGGTAGGATTAGCATAGTGAAAATAACCATCTTACCAAAAGCAATCTACAAATGCAATGCAATAACCATCAAAGTTCCATCGAAACTTTTACAGACCTTTAAGAGCAATTTTCAACATCATACGGAGAAACAAAGAACCCAGGATAGCCAATATAATGCTGAACAATAAAAGAATTTCTAGAGAGACGAGAGGCCCAGAGTGCCAGGAGAATGAAATTAGGAAGTTCCAAAGTCCTGGGATGGGGTGGGGGGCTCCCAGGAGTCAATGCAGGTGACCTTAGCCAAGATGCTTAACCGTAGTGACATCGAATGTGAAGAGGCCACCTCCTGTAGCCAGGCAGGACCCCTGGAGATGGGGAGAGATGGGGATTCCAACCCACCCACACAACTTTTGACCCAAAACTTGACCTGTCTAAAAGAAATGGAGGAACCAAAATGGGCAGAGACTGAAGGAATGGCCAACTGATGACTGGGGCAACTTGAAACCCATCCCATTAGCCAGCACCAATCCTTGATATTATTAATGACACTCTGTTATGTTTGCACACAGGAGCCTAGCATAACTGTTCTATGAGAGGCTCTATCCATCAGCTGACTGAAATAGATGGACATTGAATAGAGGAAAGATTGAACAGAAGTCAGAGACTTACGGAAAAGGTGGGGGATGGATTGAAGGCCCTGAAGGGAATTGGAACCCCACAGAAAGATCCACAGAGTTAAGTAACTTGGACCCTTGGGAGCTGACAGAGACTGAGCCAACAACCACAGAACATACACTGGCTCGAATTAGGCCTACAGCACATACGCAGTAGATGCAGCTCGGTCTCCATGTGGATCTCCCCCAAAACTGGAGTGGAGGCTCTTCCTAAAACTGTAGCCTGATTGTGGTATAAGTTCCCCCATTAGGGTGCCTTGTCTGGCCTCTGTGGGAGAGGATGTGTCTAATCTGGCAGAGACTTGATGTGCCCAGGAGGAGGTATACTTAGGGGTTCTCCACCCTCTCAGAGTAGAAGAGGATGGGAGATGGGGGTAGGGACTCTGTGAGGCAGGAGCTGGGAGTAGGGGCTGTTTGGGGATGTACATACATACATAAATAAAGCCGTATAAATTTAGTCACAATCTGTTCACTAGATTCTCTTTGTCTTTTTCTTCACTCCCTTTTCTTCTGTTGGTCTCTTAACCTTTAGTCTCGCCCATTTCTCCTATGTGATTAAGTGGATTCTTGATCTCCAGATCAGTTTCCTACTGAGCTTTGTCCTTTTGATATTATTACTTGGACACATTTACAACTTTCATGCATAACTCATTAACAAAGTCAGGTGTTCCTCTTTAATGTCTTCCTTCTGTGTTCCCTTGTTTAGGTCATTACTTTTGTAAGATTACTATTTTCATAGATACCCAATATCTTTGTTTTCTCCATTGAAAAAGATCCCCCTCCTTCCTGCCTTTCTTTTCCTTCCTTCCTTCTTTCCTTCCTTCCTTCCTTCTTTCTTTCCTTCTTTCTTCCTTCCCTCCTTCCTTCCTCCCTTCCTTCCTCTCTCCCTCCTTCCCTCCCTTTGTTCCTCCTTCCCTCCCTCTCTTCCTCCTTCCTCCATTCTTTCCTTCCTTCCCTCCTCCCTCCCTTCCTTCCTTTCTTCCTCCCTCCTTCCCTCCCTCTTTTCCTCCTTCCTTCCCTCCTTCTGTTCCTCCTTCCCTCCTTCCCTCCCTCCCTCTCTCCCTTCCTTTCTTCCTTCCTTCCTCCCTCCTTCCCTTTCTTCCTTCTTTCCCTCCTTTCTTTTTGTTTCTTTCTTCTTCCTGTGTGTGCCTGCAGAAGCTAGAAGATTCGATTCCCTGGAGTTGAAATTACAGGCATAACCTGTTTGTCTGCCTTTTTGAGGCTTTTTAATCTTTCTAAATGCAACTGCCATAACCCCCTCCCTCAATGGGAATCAATATTTGGGGAATAAATGATGAAGTATATTTTTTATAATGTTTATCTTGAGGAAGTAGTTTTGTCTTCTTAGTTGAAATTGTTTTCATACATTTAACAACTGAACAAATCAGCATCATTTTATGCTCATCATGGTTGAACGTCCTTAACTGTTGAGATGAACTACAGAACATCTGTTCCTTATTTTGGAGGTTATGATCAGAAACCTAAGAGTGGTAGGTAACCAACTAAAGCCAAGAAGTGCAAATCTACTTTAAATTTATGTTTATTTTCTCTTAGGGCCTGCAACATACAGTCCTATTTTAATGAAGTCTGGTGCCATAGTCACATTCGTTAAAGGACCAAAGCGTTTTGAAGAGTTTCATGGCAAGCTTTCTCCTGGCCCTACGACATATGAGGTTTGTCAAGGCTTTCTCTTAGCTATGGCATGAATAGAATTGCTTCTAGAAAGTAGAGAGCATGTGTTATTGAGTTATTCTTACTGGTTTATTGATCTTATTAACAAATCAGAATCTCATACTTGAGTAAGACACTTTGGAGGACTTATTCTTCCCCTGGACATGTTAAATCTTCACCTATAGGATTTTACAGTGAAACAAAGCCTGATTTTTCTTTCCAGGCTCCTATTTTGAACACTGAATAGATTTGAATTGTATTATTTTGAGGCAATTAAATACACCTGTGCTATTAAAGTCAGAATTGCTAATATTAATAAAGCAAATGTGTTCCATGGGAAAAAAGAGATGTATTTTGACACTTTAAGAAAAACTATTGAAGAATTATAAATTTAACATTGTATTAAGTTTACATATGTCCTCTATAGCATTGCCACATATAATTTCCTGTAAATATAAAAAGTATTTGGATGTTTCCTACTTTTAAAAATGTGTATTTATATATTTAATATTTTAATATATGTTGCCTTCATAATGAATGACAGTCTTCCAGAATGAGGACTTTCTGTATAATATGGTGGTTATTGTGATCATATTAGGTCTTTATAATACTTTTGAGTGTATTTTGTATGATATTTAATGAGTGCTTGTAAATTCCAGCACTTATTAACTGGGTTAAGGCTACTTAACATGGCCGATGATAAATGAATCTTAACAAGGCCTGGATGGAGATGTGTCAGCAGGGCTGAGGCTGAGACAAGTTTATTGCAAGCAAGCAGACTTCTTATACCTTACCAGAAACAGGATATAATGGTGGTTGCCAGGATACAATGGTGTTTTTCAAGCTATGAAGGGTAGACAAGATTAATGACTAAGACCAATTGTCCTTTCAAACTTCTATGTGGTTTGTTGGCTTCTAAGGAATGTGAAGAATCAAAAGGTGGTGTGAGGGCTTCACTGCCTGAAGGAGTGCCTCCATTTCTCTGGAACTAAAGGCATACTACCCCAGGAGTGATGGGCTCTTGAAAAACTCATGATGCATGTTTCTCAACGTAGCTAGACCAGGCCAACTCCATAATTCCCCACAAACACTGGCATTATTCATGGGATCTTCTTGTGCTTCAGCTAAAGTTTTTTTTTTTTTTCTAGTGGAATGAATTCCATAGCTCCTATAGGTTTTGTGCAACACAAACAAAAACACCCCTACTGACTTTGTGTTCCCATTTTAGTGGCAATGTGTCACACTTGTTCCTTCCTGTGCCTTTTTTTTTTATTTATCAAAATGATGTTCTTGCAAGTAGCAGATCTTTCAGCTCATATTTATGTCCAGTTTATAAATCTTAGACTGAAAGCGTTTAATATTACATTATTTGACAGGTAAGTCCTTTTTCTTGTAATTTAAAATCTTTTCGTGGATACTTTACATGTCCTTTGCTCCTTTCTTCCTCTGTTCTCTGATCTTTTATATTTGGGGTTAATCAGTGTACACTGTAACTTCTTATTCTATTTGTATTCTTTTTGGTCCACTGTAGCAGTGGCTTTTGCAATACACACACACACACACACACACACACACACACACACACACACACGTATTTGGTTTTTTTGGAACAGGGTTTCTCCCTGTCCTGGAACTTCCTCTATGCACCATGCTGGCCTTGAACTCACAAAAATTCACCTGCCTTTGCTTCCCAAGTATTGGGATTAAAGGCATGTGCCACCCCTCAGGACTGTACTTTCTATGTTTTAGCAATGTTAATTTTTTTATTGGATATTTTATTTATTTACATTTCAACTGTTACCCCTTTGTTGGTTTCCCCTCCACAAACTCAGCCTTTCCCCCTCCCCCTGCTTCTATGAGGGTGCTCCCCCACCCATCCACCCACCCACTCCTGCCTCACCACCCTAGCATTTCCCTATACTGGAGCATCAAGTCTCCACAGGACCAAGGGCCTCTCCTCCCAGTGGTGCCAGATAATACATTCCTCTGCTACATATCTAGCTAAAGCCATGAGCCCTCCATGTATACTCTGTGGTTGATGGTTTAGTCCCTGGGAGCTATGGGGGGGGGGTCTGGTTGGTTAATATTGTTCTTCCTATGGGGTTGCAAACTCCTTCAGGTCCTTTAGTCCTTCCCCTAACTCTTCCATTGGGGTCCCCGTGCTTAGTCTGATGGTTGGCCTCTCAGGAGACAGCTGTATCAGGCTACCGTCAGCAAACAGTTTCTTGATATCAGCAATAGTGTCTGGGTTTGGTGACTGCATGTGGAATGGATCCCCAAGTGGGACAGTCTCTGAATGGTCTTTCCTTCAGTCTCTGCTGCACTCTTTGCCCCTGTATTTCCATTAGAAAGGAACAATTTTTTGTTAAAATTTTGGAGATGAGTGGGTGGACCCATTCCTCAACCAGGGGCCTTGTCTAACCTCTGGGTATGGTCTCTGCAGGTTTTCTCTCCCCTTTGTTGGACATTTCAGCTAATATCATCCCTGTTGGGTCCTGGAAGACTCTTGCTTTCCTGGCATCTGGGACATTCTGGTCGATATCCCCCAGTTCCTCATTCCCCAATTGCTACACACCTCTGTTCAATTTCCTGACCCTCTGTATATCACCTTCATCTCCTCACATACCTGATCCTGCCCTCCTTTTCCTCTTCCCCCTCTTTTCTTCCTCCCAAGTCTCTCCTACCCTCTCCCTCCTGCTGGTATTTTGTTTGCCCTTCTTTTCTTTCATCATTCCATTCATTTACATCTCAAATGATATCCCCCTTTCTGGGTACCCCTCCACTTGTTCCCCTTCTAAGAAGGAAGGAAGCATGCACACTTTGGTCTTACTTCTTGAACTTCATATGGTCTGTGAGTTGTATCGGGGGTATTCTGAACTTTTTGCCTAATATCCACATATCACTGAGTACATACCGTGTGTGTTCTTTTGTGACTGGATTACCTCATTTAGGATGATATTTTCTAGTTCCATCCATTTGCCTAAGAATTTCATGAAGTTATTGTTTTTAATTGCTGAGTAGTATTCTATTGTGTAAATGTACCATATTTTCTTTATCCAAGCTCTGTTGAGGGACATCTGGGTTGTTTCAAGCCTCTGACTATTTAAATAAGGATGCTATGAACATAGTGAAGCATGTGTTCTTGTTATATGTTAGAACATCTTTTGAGTATATATCCAGGAGTGGGATAGCTGGATCCTTAGGGAGTACTATGTCCAATTTTCTGAGGAACTGCCAGAATATTTTTCCAAAATGGTTGTACCTGCTGCAAATCCCATTAACAATAGAGGACGAAGCCCCTTTCTCCACATCCTTGCCAGCATTGCTATCACCTGAGTTTTTCATCCTAGCCATTCTGACTGGTGTGAGGTGGAACTGCAGAGTCATTTTGGCTTACATTTCTCTGATGACTAAGGATGTTGAACATTTCTTTAGGTGCTTCTTGTCCATTTGAAATTCTTTGTTGAGAATTCTTTGTTTAGCTCTGTATACCATTTTTTTTTTAATAGGGTTACTTGGTTCTCTGGAGTCTAACTTCTTGGTTTTTTGTATATATTGGATATTAACCCTCTATGAGATGTAGGATTGGTAAAGATCTTTTCCCAATCTATTGGTTGCTGTTTTGTTCTACTGACAGAGTCCTTTACGTTACAAAAGGAGTGGGCAGACCCATCCCTCAATTTGTAATTTTATGAGGTCCCATTTGTTAATTCTTGATCTTAGAGCATAAGCCATTGGTGTCCTGTTTAAGAAATTTCCCCTGTGCAGATGTGTTCAAAGCTCTTCCCCACTTTCTCTTCTATTAGATTCAGCATATCTGGTTTTATGTGGAGGTCCCTGATCCACTTGGACTTGAGCTTTGTACAAGGAGATAAGAATGGATCAATTTGCATTCTTCCACATGCTGACTGCCAGTTGAATCAGCAGCATTTGTTGAAAATGTCTGTTTTCCACTGGATTGTTTTAGCTTCTTTGTCAAAACTCAAGAGACCATAGGTGTGTGGGTTCATTTCTGGGTCTTCAAATTCTATTCCACTGATCTATCGGCCTGTCTCTGTATCAAGACACTATTTTTATCACTATTGCTCTATAGTATAGCTTGAGGTCAGGGACGGTCACTCCCTCTGAAATTCTTTTATTGTTGAGAAGAGTTTTCATTATCCTGGGTTTTTTTCTTATTCCAAATGAGTTTGCAAATTGCTCTTTCTAACTCTATGAAGAATTGAGTTGGAATTTTGATGGGGATTGCATTGAATTTGTAGATTGCTTTCAGGAAGATGGCAATTTTGCTATATTAATTCTGAAGATCCATGAGTATGGATGAGCTTTCCATCTTCTGAGATCTTCTTCAACTTCTTTCTTCAGAGACTTGAAGATCTTGCCATACAGATCTTTCCCTTTCTTGGTTAGAGTCACAACAAGATATCTAATATTATTTGTGACTATTGTGAAGGGTGTCATTTCCCTAATTTCTTTCTCAGCCTGTTTATCCTTTGAGTAGTGGAATGATACTGATTTGTTTGAGTTAATTTTATAACCAGCCACTTTGCTGAAGTTGTTTATCAGCTTTAGGAATTCTCTGGTGGATTTTTTGGGGTCACTTAAGTATACTATCATAGCATCTGTAAATAGTGATAATTTGAATTCTTCCTTTCCAATTTGTATCCCTTTGGACCTTCTTTTGTTTTTTAATTGCTCTGGCTAGAACTTCAAATACATATATTGACTAGATAGGGAGAGGATGAGCATCCTCCTCTAGTCCCTGATTTTTGTGGGATTGCTTCAAGTTTTTCTTCATTTAGTTTGATGTTAGCTAATGGTTTGCTGTATTTTTTTGGTATTTTTTTTGTATGTTTGCTTTTACTATTTTTAGGTATGGGCCTTGAATTCATGATCTTTCCAAGACTTTTAACATGAAGTGGGTGATGAATTTTGTCAAAGCTTTTATTCAGCATCTAATGAAATCATCATATGGTTTTTTTCTTTGAGTTTGTTTATATAGTGGACTACAATGGTGAATTTTCATTTATTGAACCATTCTTGTATCCCTGAGATGACACCTACTTGCTTATGGTGAATGGTGTTTTTGATGTGTTCCTGGATTCAGTTTGGAAGAATTTAATGAGTATATTTTTGTCAATCTTCATAAGCAAAATTGGATTAAAATTTTCTTTCTTCTTTTTTTTTTTTGTTGAGCCTTTGTGTAGCTTAGCTATCATGGTAACTGTGGCCTTATAGAATAAATTAGGTAGTTTTCCTCCTGTTTCTTTTTTGTGGAATTATATGAGGAGTTCTGGTATTAGCTCTTCTTTAAAAATCTGGTAGAATTCTGCTCAAAAACCATCTGACCCTGTGCATTTTTGTTTGGGAGATTTTTGATGACTGCTTCTATTTACAAAATGTTAATACACATTTATTGCACAGACTAATACTTATATTTTGGGAAACATTCTTAGAACTATGCTTTATCTGATATCAAAATCATGTGTGGATACATGTATGTGTGCTCTCTATTACTGTTTATTTGAAATTTACCAGAAATCTATCGAAGAGAGACATTTTCATGATTAAGAATAAATTTGATTTTAGTTTAATTCATATTACTATAACTCTCAGTATTTTCTAATATCTAGTAACAATTGTACTCAGAAATCTTCAGTGTCTATAATTCAAAGAAGAGAAAAGTAGTATTTGAACTTTCGAATCCTTATTCATATACAGGTCCAAATTCATTTCATTTATATACAAAGGAAAACAATAGCTTGCCAAAAGTTTTGTCTATTTTGGTGATTCAGTGAGTTTGTATATAATATTTTATTTTTCTCTATCAATTTTTGCTTATCTAAAAAGAAATCTCCCATAACATTTTCATATTTTATAAAAATGTATTGTGATATTTTATTGACCCCTTTTGTCTGACTTCCTTACTCCATACATCTTCACATGCCTCATCTATTCACAAAACTCCAAATATCTCTTTATGATTAAAATATTCACATATTCTACCAGATTGCTATAGTGCTCAAGGAACATATTTTCTGTTTTTGGTTTTAGATTTTCAGAGACTAAATCAAACAGAATCAATACTTATGAGGTAGAAATGAACTGGTATATCCATAAGGTAAAAGTAATAATAATAAAATAATTATGGCAACTTATGGGAGGGGGATGGGATAGGGAGTTTGCAGAGGGGAAACCAAGAAAGGGAATAATAGTTGAAATGTAAATAAAGAAAATATCCAAAAAAAATGTGAGACAGTTGATGAAATGGCATTTCTGCTTCTTTCTACATGATGCCGTAGCTGGTCTGCACAAAAGCTGGGTTCCACAATCAGTTGGCTTATTTTCATGATTTAATGTTTTCTTTTGTTAAATTGAAAAATTAGCCAATAGATTTGCTGAAGGAGGCAGAGGCAGGAGGATCACGAGTTCAAGGCCAGCCTGGGCTACACATTTTGCCGGGCAGTGGTGCTACAGACTTTTAATCCTAGCACTTGGGAAGCATGAGGCAGGCAGATTTCTGACCAAGGCCAGCCTGGTCTACAGAGTGAGTTAAAGGACAGCCAGGGCTATACAGAGAAACCCTGTCTCGAAAAAACAAAAACCAAACCAAACCAAACCAAACCAAACCAAACCAAAACAAGGTGTATAGAACAGTGGTTAGCATCAATAATTCAAAATTAGATGCCTGAATTCAAATCTAATTTTTTCTACAAAACCCTATCTGTATGAGTCCAGGCAGTTTGCTGTAGGAGTTGCTATAGTCTCTGTTTTCTTTCCTTACTATGCTGAAGGAGGCAATAGTACATTCCTCAGAATTATTAAAATTCACTGAGCTGGGAGAATATTGTTAGGTACAGAGTACATGCTGCTATTTAAAAAAATATGTTTGTTAAATCAGGAAGTTTGAGACGTATTTTTCAAAAAACTAACAGCAAGATGTTAGTCACAGTATTTACTTTTTCTTATGGCAACAATTTTATAGTAGTGAATTAGTTTAATAATAGTCCAGGTGCATACAAACAGCAGAATACCTCCTAATGCATTGCTTTTTATGGTTCAAATTTTAAAATTATATTTAGTCTTTTGCTGTTATGTAACAGACACCTAAGTTTTAAAGAAACATAGAATGGTAGAAGCAGAAGATGTCTCAACATTGAGAAAGCAGCATGAGAGAAGTGCATAGAACTCTAAATGATTTTCAAAGTAAACAAGTCTTCATATGATAAATTTATTAAAGCAAAATTCCATTCATTATTGTGATGGTGACTGCCTTGGTATTGCTGAATGTGAGCAAAAGATCCAAGAAATGCCATGCACTCTCTACATGTTTGATTTGCAGTCTCCGTTGAGGGCATAGCCCAATGGCTACATGCACACCTCCCCCAGTAAGGCAGCATTAAGACGCAGTTATTAGCTATATATGCTGAATGAACAGCATGATTCTCAGTGGTTCCAGTTACAAAACTGAAAACTGAAATCACTCTAAATCACTCTTTTAAAGTCTGTATCAGTGAAAATGAATTTTACATATTATTATTGAGGTGTTTTTTTGTGTGTAGCTTTCCACTTAGAATTTTTCGGTCAATAATATTCACATATACAAAGCATGAAATACACAAAACATTTGAACAATCAGCTCTGTAACATTTCCTTAAAGAACAGTATCCAGCTGGGCAGTAACGCACGCCTTTAATCCCAGTGCTTGGGAGGCAGAGGCAGGTAGATTTCTGAGTTCGAGGCCAGCCTGATCTACACAGTGAGTACCAGGACAGCCAGGACAACACAGAGAAACCCTGTATTGAAAAACAAAAAACAAAAAACAAAACAAAAAGAAGAACAGTATCTAATGGCCCAAGTATTGTGCATGTGTATTTTTCATGATTATTTTGTAAAGAAAATTACATGTCCATAATTTTAATGAGAACTAAATCAATTTTCCAATCTTCAAATGCCCATGCTGATTAATACTAGTCTCAGCTACGTGCAAAATTAAAATGAATAAAGACGGAAATTTCTTCCTTTCTCATACAGCCGAGCTTGGCAGCTTAGAACTCCAGGGAAGACTCACGGGGCATCTTTGAATTTACCAGGTCATGGGCTTCTGTCAACTAATAGCCAAGCTGGCCTTGTAGCTCCAGAGGCCTAGTGCGAACCTAGCTCTTACATTCCATGCCTAGGAAAGAATGACTCAAAGCATATTTCCTTCTCTTTGAAAGACATTACTCCAAACTCACTGTAAAACTTAAGTTTGCAATTTGGTAATAGTTTTCTTTCCTTTTGAGTAACCAGCGCGGGCCACCTTTCCCTGTAAGGGGCATTAAGGGGTTTGGGACAGTAAGGTCATTTAGTAGAGTCCACTGTACACCCTTCAAAGAACATAGGCACACACTGAAGAGCATGAAGGACAGCTGTGACATCTGACTTTTCAGTTGTGGCAATTGGTCTGGCTATTACAACCCATTTGTCAATTATTTGTCATGATTCAATTATTGTAATAGCTGTAATTGGTTCTGCCTCATCTACTAAGAAAGTGGTAAGTTATTAAAGTAAAAGACAGACAGCTCTGTCATAGTACTCGCAGTTTGAGCCATCAAACCCCTTTCCTCTTCCTGAAAACATTTTCTCTAAGCTGGAGCAGTCCCTGGCTGCAGGGAGCATTTTATGGCTTTGCAGCAGGTGATTGCTACTTTGGAGTTGCTGGGGAAATGCTCCAGGAACTGGCTTTAGAGGCAAAGTTATTTTACCTCAAGGCTTTAATTTAGATAAAACTAAACTCTGCAATCCTACCAATACTAACTTGCTAAGGGCTTAAGCTGTGGTGGCTGGTTAACACATTCATATTAGTGAAGTGGTCATTCAAGCGCACACTTTCGTCTGTTCTGGGTGTGGCTATACAGTTAGTGATTTAAATGCAGTTAACTTTCCAACATATAATTTCTAAGCTTGTAGACATGTTTGAAAATGCATCCACTGATGCCATCACTTATGACATTTGGCAAAGTCACACTGATGAGTTTGGTGACAGTGCTGAAACCAGGGTGAAAGAATCACTGTTGTTATCCAGCCCATTCTCTCTCCTTTTCTCTTCTTTCTCTTCTTTCCATGCTTCCTCAGTTCATTCCTAAACTCCTCTATGTATTTGAAAAATATAGGCCTTAAAATAGTTTTGTTATACAAGGTCCAGATGTAGCAAACTATCTTTTGGGACAAAAAATAATTTAAAAAATTATTTTGTCTTACCTTATTCTCTTTCTTTCTTTCTTTCTTTCTTTCTTTCTTTCTTTCTTTCTTTCTTTCTTTCTTTCTTTTTTT
>NW_022196898.1:86826309-86831520 GCF_008632895.1 Mastomys coucha
CTGTGTAGCCCTGGCTGTCCTGGAACTCACTCTGTAGACCAGGCTGACCTGGAACTCAGAAATCTGCCGCCTCTGCCCCCCAGGTGCTGGGATTAAAGGCGTGTGCCACCACCTGTCTTATTTACTCTTATTGATATCTGTCCCTTGACTTCTGAGCTATCTTGCTGGGTCTGTCAGAAATTATTTTAAGGCAAAAGATGCTTCCAATATAGTTGGAAAATTTGGCTCCTGGTACCTTCAATAAACTAATTATTGAAAGATCTACTTCTTGAATATAGGTATATTACAGAGTGACAGAAAAGTCATACATGCTTTGAATTTTCACTATTTTCATAAGTGAAATTTCATAAGTGAAATGCATTTTCACAGGCCTCTGCTTTTATGACAAAACAATGTAAATCTCATATTCTTCACTTTATTCCTTCTAGAAAATCTCTAACTGAAGCCAGAGGCTAAGGCCTCACTTGACAGTTTAATGAACACTTAAGTAAGTGAGCAGCTGTGAGTTCTGGGTAAACAAACCTTGGGTTAGTTATCATAAAACAACAAGTTTATACAAACACTTTATACACTAGTTACCAATAGGTTGATTTTTATCCAGGTATTTTGAATTTGAATATATTTACCAAGAAGGAGAAGTTATTTCCAATAGTATTGAAACAGTTTGAAAGTCCCAGTGATTATTGATATATACCTATAAATCAAAATATTCATTTTATAAGACTAAATGCTGAAATTTGTGTCTGTATATTCTATATTATATCTTGTATGCTGTCTGTGTCAACCACACTCACATCAACAAGAGAGATATCACTGACGCTTTTTCAAATGTTTGTTTTAGTATGTAATGTGAGAATGCTTTTAAGGTGCGCTCATGGGTTTCTCACCATAAGCTTGTTTATAATAAAACAAATGACTTTAACGGATTGACATTTGGAAAGTATCACCAGTGTGAGGTTTCCTCAGATGATAAAGTATATTGTAGCAGGAGAGGCTATCACTCTGGGTCCAGTTCAGAACTCCCGCCCCTGGAACTGTGCTGTGAATTTGAAATAGGCAATGACTGACCTCCTGCATTTAGAATCAACCAGCGCATGGAACGCACTGAGAAGTGGCCCTTGACTCTAGTTTCTTCATCGTCTCAGTGGTGAATTTTAACTTGAGCCTTAAAGTTGCTATCATCTGTGTACTCTGTTGTCACATGCCTGGGTGTGTCATCTGTGTGCTCTGTTGTCACATGCCTGGGTGTGTCTTCAGAGTACAACTGTCCTGTCCAGGTAGGCATATGCATCCCGACCCCCTTAGCAGAAACAGTCATGATCTTTTTAGACTTACATTCCTTCTCTTTAGTTTTTTGTCTCTATATAACTATTAAAAGACTATTCCTTAAGCATCTTTTCTCCAGCATTCACAATATTCTGCAAGTTAAAAAAATGCTCATATAGTGATACACAAGCAAAATTTTATAGCTCTTCTCATATGACCAATCATAGTCCAAAAACACTGCCTAAGTTGCTTGTAGGATGTGTATATAAAGTACATATGGAACATAACAAACTTGCTCTTAGACTTGGGTTCTATACCAAAGGTTTCTCATTAAGCACATGCAAACTGTCCCAAAGCCTGCCTCTTGCACCAGTGTGCTAGTGACCTACAGACACCACTTGCCTCAAACATTGAGGGTGAGGTATAATTTATATTATTATCTTATGTCATAAATATTTGTACACGTGGTTTAGATTGTTTGCCTATTTTATTTCATCTTGAAGCATTTAATTGTTAGAAAATATATTGTATTTATTTTTGCATCTTCTATTTTCAAAAGATTGAATAAATGCTGAAAATTCCTAGCAAATAATTTAACTCTTAAGGATTTCTTAACTATGCAAAATGGAAATACTAACAATCTACCATTCAAGTGTCTTATGTAATCAAAAGTATTGAAAGTGCTTTCAGTATCTGATGTGTAATGTAATGCCAGCAACAACATCAATAAAAACCATGGTAGAGTAGACCTCTACCTGTCTGTCTGTCTCTATACCTCTATTATCTATCTATTGTCTATCTATCTATCTATCTATCTATCTATCTATCTATCTATCTATCTATCTATCTATCTATCTGTCTGTCTGTCTATTTATCCATCCTTCCTTCTAGCCTGTTTGAAGCAGGATTCCTGTTCAGCCCAGGCTAGTCATTGAATGCAATGTCCTACTATCTCTGCATCCTCCGTGCTCAGATTTCAGACACGTGATACCATACTCAGCTTAGTTTTTATATTTAATGTTGCAGAAAAAGTGTTCTTCCAATTTTAGAGTTTAAGAACTTAGCAATATTTTAAAACTGCTATTTAGAGTTTTCTTTATACATTATTATTAGTAGTCAAGTTGCTCCTAGCAAAAACTTGAAGAAGTTTAAGATTAAGCTTCAACCTTAAGAGGTAGAAGCTATCAGAATAGGCTCTTTAAAAGATATAGATGCTGAATTACAGAGTTTAAGTCCATGTAGTGACAAAACAAAGATTTTGCATTATGCACTCCGATTTATGTGAAGACCACATGCCACCTAATAACTGTTAGCCAGGCATAATAATTCATTCATCTGATCATAGCAATTCAGAGTCTGAAGTAGGAGGATTGGCATCATTTAAATCCAGCTTGGATGACTACATAATGTGCTCCAAGTCAGCCTCATAAATGAACACAACTGTCTTGAAAACAAAAGAATGCTCAACAAAAATTATTTATTTAATGGGTGTTCTTCAAACGGTGTAAAATTATACTTTTCTTTTAATAGTCTGTCTACATGAACACATTTTATAAATTTATTTTGCATAGAATAGAAGAGCAGTGTCAGATGTGTAGATACTTGTTTAAAGGCACTCTTACTTTCCTGAGAGGAAGCCTTGATTGCATATAACTTCATCCAAACACACAAAGCCTGTGTGTGGAGCTCATAAGCATGTTCTACACTTACTATCTATTGCTTCTGCTTGTGCAATTCACATGAGAGAATTGGTTCCATTAGTTTTCATTCACATCTCTCTCCAAACTATAGTTGATGTTCACAGCATGAGCTGAAAGAGCAAAATATTCGAAATGGGTCCAGAATATTATTCACCTTTCTGATGGTAATCTCTAGATTTTATTTTGTCATAATTGGATCCACTTTTAAGAAACCTGAACGTAAGAGGCAGGGTAGAGTGTCTATTGTTTGGTCTTATTACAGCCATTAACTGCAGTCAAGGTGCCTTTCAGGAAGAAAGGATGATAGATAGGCTGCATCCTCAGGCTCACATTCACTGTCATGGAGAACAAAAGTCAGGTAGGCGGGAGGCGGCGGAAGACAGAGTGCAGGGGGATCCAGGTGCAGCGATGCCAGAGAAGAGGAAGATGAATGTTGCCATTGTGGCTGGTCCTTGCATTTCCTTAGTCATTAGTGTGACAGGTCCATAATTGATGGCGTGACAGGGGACCTGCTAGGAAGCTTCTTTTCCCTTCTTTGAGGCTAACCTGTGTCCAATATCCACTGCATGGCTATCCAGTGTGTCACTACATCTGCTCTCATGTCTCAATCCAAGAAGTCTCAGTAATGACAGGGAATCGCGCCACTTGTAAGAAGGGAAGATGATATTGAAGTTTCATAGCTGTGTTAACTGCAATTCTCAGCAGCGATCTCTAATGTAATAATAGGCAAGGTCAAGAATAAATTTATCGGCCTAAGAGAAAATAGTATAATTTGAGCTCTCAATCTGCTGCAACAGAAGATTGTTTTGCAGTCTCAAGCTCATCTTTTAATCATTTGCCTTTCCAAGTTGCAGTTTTTAGATTAAGAGTTCTCAAGAAATGTACTACACAGATCATTTGGATAGATTAATTAAGCTAAGTTCTCGATGAAATTCGCTAAATGTCCAAATCTTGACTAACCATTCTTGATTCTATTTTAATAATTGCTTGAAGATTATTGAATCTTTCAGGAGCTACTGGAATATATTTGATTTAATCAAATATTTATGTTTATAGTTACTAATTTATCAGTATTATTAATTTGGGAATTTATTAATAAAATCACGATGAGAAAGTAGTAAAATATCTGTACCATTATAATAAATATGTGTTGAAATTTTTTTAATATGAATCTTAAAGGTGGGAAATTTATTACTTATCCAAAAATGTTCCCAACAATTTACAGAGGTTTTTCTTGAATAAAGGCTTTAAATTGTTTTAGTAAATACCTGTACTGGCTAGCCTATGCCAACTTGACACAAGTGAGGCTTATGTATAAGGAAGAAACCCCAACTGAGAAAATATTCCACATTAGAACAAGCTATGGGGCATTTTTAATTAGCATTGTGGGGGAGGGCTAAGAACATTGTGGATAGGAACACTCCTGTACTGATGGGCATGAGTTCTATGAGAAAGCAGATTTAGCAAGCCATGGTGCAGCAAGCCAGTAAGCAGCATCCCTTCTTTGTTTTTATTATTATTTTTTGAGACAGGGTTTCTCTGTGTAGCCCTGGCTATCCTGGAACTCACTCTGTAGACCAGGCTGGCCTCAAACTCAAAAATCTGCCTGCCTCTGCTTCCCAAGTACTGGGATTAAAGGTGTGCACCACCACTGCCCAGCTTGCAGCACCCCTTCTTATCTTCTGCATTAGCCCTCGCCTCCAGGCTCCTGCTCTATTTTAGTTCCTGTCCTCACTTCTTTCAGGGGGGGGACTATGATATGGATATGTAAGCTAAATAAACCCTTCCCTCCCCAAGTTGCACATGACTCCAAAAGGTCATGGTGTTTCATCAGAGCAATAGAAAACCAACTAAGTCAATACCATTTCTCTTTGAGTTGTACAGAACAGAATACAACAGTAGTAAAAATGTGCTTCACAGAACAATTATTTGTAATGAGAGGCTCTCTACTTTAGGAACAGATCCAGTTTGATATGTATTAAATTTGGCATCTGAACATGTAGATGTTCTTTCATAAAACTCTTTTAAAATGAATTACCATTACTATTATCATGGCTTTATGTTAAAGCTTAGTGGGTTGAGCTTTCAAAGAAAAACTTTTCAATAAAGATAAAGAGATCAGAAGTGATGTAAGTCAGAGTCTCTTTATATCAATCTTCCACTTCTGTTTCTTGTTCTGTAAACTAGACTGCCATATCTGATTCTACTAGTTGTGGGTTTTTTTTTTTAGATATTTTCTTTATTT
>NW_022196898.1:86832727-86851167 GCF_008632895.1 Mastomys coucha
AAGTGGTATAGCTGGGTCCTCCAGTAGAACTATGTCCAATTTCCGGAGGAACTGCCAAACTGATTTCCCTAGTGGTTGTACCAGCTTGCAATCCCATCAGCAATGAAGTAGTATTCCTCCTTCTCCACAACCTCTTCAGCATCTGCTGTCACCTGAGTTTTTTATCCTAGCCAATCTGACTGGTATGAGGTGGAATCTCAGAGTTGTTTTGATTTGCATTTCCCTGATGACTAAGGATGTTGAACATTTCTTTAGGTGCCTTTCAGCCATTTGGTGTTCATCAGTTGAGAATTCTTTGTTTAGCTCTGTACCTCATTTTTAAATAGGGTTATTTGGTTCTCTGGAGTCTAACTTCTTGAGTTCTTTGTATACGTTGGATATTAGCCCTCTATCAGATATAGGGTTGGTAAAGATCTTTTCCCAATTAGTTGGTTGCCATTTTGTCCTATACTAGTTGTATTTTTAATGAAGCATTATAAGTCCTATATTTCACACATGTAGCCAGTCAATATTTATGGCATATTCAGGACCAGAACATATGCCATTCATGCGGCATTCAAAAGTCTTAAGGCTATTCTCATGAATCATTTTTGCATACTAGTTATTCCACAGGCCATGAGATATCTTAACCTGTCATACATCTAGCTAGCCACTTGCAGATAATCTTTTCCTCATCTGTTCTTTTCTTTACTTCAGATTTCTGTCTGGCATTTGTTTACCTTTCTGTCTTCCCCATTGTCTCATTTTTGCCTTGTCTGATTATCAGTCTATACTCTCTAGTTTCTTTCTTTGCCTGTCTTACCTCCAGTATCCTAGTTTCATGCCCAGTTTCAGAAAGGACTGAAAGAGCAGAAGGGGTTTGCAACCCCATAGGAAGAACAACAATATCAACCAATCAGAGCTCCCAGGGTCTAAACCACAAACCAAGAAATACACATGGAGGGACCCATGGCTTTAGCTGTATATGTAGCAAAGGTTGGCCTTGTAGGACATCAATGGGAGAAAAGTCACTTGGTCCTGTGAAGGTTAGAAGCCCCAGTGTAGGGGAATGGGAGGGCAGGGAGGCAGGAGTGGGTGGATGGGTGGGTGGGTGGGTAGGTGTTCACCCTCATAGAAACAGGAGGAGGGGGGATGGACTAGGGTGTTTCTTGGGTGAAGATTGGGAAAGGGGATGACATTTGAAATGAAAATAAATAAAGAATTATTTTTTGTATTTATTTTTTTAGTGGTTATTTTATTTATTTGCATTTCAAATGCTGTCCTCCTTCCAAGTTTCTACTTCAAAACTCCCCCATCCCATTCCCCTTCCCTCCCCATCCCATTCCCCTTCCCTCCCCATCCCATTCCCCTTCCCCTTTGTTTCAGTGACAAGGACAGAGACTACCTCAGAGTAGAAGGCTAGAAAAATTTTTTCCAAGCTAATGGTACCGAGAAACTACCTGAAGTCACCATTCTAATATCGAATAAAATTGACTTTTAACCAAAATTTATCAAAAAAGATGAGGAAGGACACTTCATAGTAATTAAAGGAAAAACTCACCAAGATGAACTCTCAATTCTGAACATCAGTGCCCCAAATGCAAGGGCACCCGCAATTGTAAAAGCAACTTTACTAAAACTAAAACCACACACTGAACTTCACACAATAATAGTGGGAGACTTTAACACCCCACTATCACCAACGAACAGATCATGGAAACAGAAACTAAACAGAGACACAGTGAAACTAACACAAGTTATGAACCAAATGGATTTAACAGATATCTGCAAAACATTTCATCCTAAATCAAAAGAATATACTTTCTTCTCAGCACCTCATGGTACCTTCTCCAAAATTGACCATATAATCAGTCACAAAACAGGCCTCAACAGATACAAGAAGATTGAAATAATCCCATACACCCATTAGATCACCAAGGATTAAGGCTGGTCTTCAATAACAACAAAACAACAGAAAGCACACATACACGTGGAAGCTGAACAACTCTTTACTGAATGATAACTTAGTCAGAGAAGAAATAAAGAAAGAAATTAAAGACTTTTTAGAAGGGAAAATGAAAGGCAGAGCATATCCAACCTTATGGGACACAATGAAAGCCATACTAAGAGGAAAAGCCATAACTCTGAGTGCCTTCATAAAGAAACTGGAGAGATACTATACTAGTAGCTTAACAGCTCATCTGAAAGCTCTAGAACAAAATGAAGCAAATACACTCAAGAGGAGTAGACACTGGGAAGTAATCAAACTCAGGGCTAAAATCAACCAAGTAGAAACAAAGAGAACTATGCGAAGAATCAACAAAACTAGGAGCTGGTTCTTTGAGACAATCAACAAGGTAGATAAACCCTTAGCCATACTAACTAGAGAGCACAGAGACAGTATTCAAATTAATAAAATCAGAAATGAAAAGGGAGACATAACAACGGAAACTGAGAAAATTTAAAAAATCATCACATCCTACTGCAAAAGCCTGTACTCATTTTTTTTAAGAGTAACTTACTTTGAAATCTTTTATTGTGATCTGCCCCTTAAAATTGGCTTAATGATAACATCCTGAATCCCCCATTACATCCATTCTCTTTCCCACAAATATTTCTAATTTAAAACCTTGATGTCATCTTTCGTTTCTTCTATTCCAACTCTTCAATTCTACTGACCATCTAGCCCAGGGAATTTGCCATCCACTATTGTTTTTGAATTTGTGCCGCTTTGCTCCTCTCTGAGACACTTAATTTTTTTCACTTATTGTAACAAGCTTTTAAAACGATTACTGGCCTCTCCATCTGACAGTTATATTTCTAAGACATTGATTTGATTATTCCATTCTCTTATGAATTCAGTTTTCGCACTTTCCAGTTTTAATGGCAAGGCTGAGTTTTTGTAGCCTAGCCTTCATGTTATTTCATATTCTATGTTCAATCTGCCCTGCCTCATTTCATGATCATTTCCTATAGAGGACTACTGTTAAGCATAGAAAATGTCTGTCTATCTGTCTTTCTGTCTTTCTGTCTGTCTGTCTATCTATCTGTCTGTCTATCTATCTATCTATCTATCTATCTATCTATCTATCTATCTATCTATCTATCTATCTTCCTATCATCTATCTATTTCTCTTTCTATTACTCTCTGTTTCTTTCTGTCTCTCTCTCAGACACAAAACTGTTTTGGTTTTGACTACTTCCTTTAGTGTCTTACTTATTTGCTTTCAGCTTATTCTTCCTTATTCTGAGTATTCATTGTATATGTTATACATTTATTTTTTCACATAGATGTACTCATGCTTCACCCAAACTGTATAGCTAACTCTTGGACTCCAGCCAGTTTTGAGATATACCCATACCAAAACATAAGGATTCTGCTGTTTAATTTTAATTGCTATGCTCTATAATTTGGTAAATAAATCAACATTATTTTTATTTTTCTACGGAGGAAAAAATAAGTTGCTACTCTATTTTATTTTTATCTAAGAAATGCTGCAATGAGCAGTCTTGTGATTATACCTTTGAACATATGTGCACAATTCATTAACTAATTAATGAATTAGTTTCAAGTGGCTAATCAGGGGCTGTAGAGAGTGATGAGAGAGTGCTTAGCTGTAGACACTTGCCATCAGTTTGCAAATTTTCTTTACTTGGAATGTCCTTGGATGAAGCATGACAGTGCCAGAACACCTATGATATGCTTGGTTTGGCATGTAGTTATAGAATGCAAATAAGCAGAGAGAGAGAAAGGTTTACAAAATCTTTCCTACATTATTTTCTGTGCCATGTCAAAGTATTATATCATTGTACTACCATTGCTCTCACTAACATGCCTCTGCTCTAGGTACAAACTCAAAACTTCTAAAGTCAGTCTCTGTTGCATTGTTTCCTTTGTTATAAATTTCAGATAGGAATTAGTTGGTTTTTGTTCACTTTTACCCTAAAACTTTACCTTTTACTTGCCTAAAAATTATAGTTTTTATTCAAATGTCATAAAATGAAAAGATTTAAGAAATCATCTATATTAATTTTTTACTGCTTTATTCTGTTTTTTTTTATATTATTTTGTAGTCTTAAATAATACTTTTTTTGAAACATTATAGCACCTGACAAGTATGAAATGCAGAATGATTGCATAGTGCCAGGTTGTTCTACTTTATTTAATGTAAGAATTGTCTTGTGTTCAAGTATTTGTTACTAGTTTTCAGTTGGGAAGATTCTCTTTGGTTGTTCTTGGGTATTGTTCTTGTTTTATGAATTTGTAACTTTCTTCACTTACTGCAGAGGGCCTAGGTCTGTCCCATGCATGCTTTCTGGTTGACAGTTCAGTCTCTATGAGTCCCTATGGGCCTAGGTTAGTTAATTCCATAGGTTTATTACATGCGATGTCCTTGATCCCCTTGGCTCCTCAATCCTTCCTCTCTCTCTTCCCCAGGATTCTCTAAGCTCCACTTAAAGTTTGGCTGTGGGCATGTGATAGTTTGTATATGCTTGGCCCAGGGAGTGGCACTATTAGGATGTGTGGCCTTGTTGCAGTAGGTGTGTGACTGTGGACATAGTCTTAAGACCCTCACCCTAGCTGCCTGGAAGTCAGTTTTCCACTAGCAGCCTTCAGATGAAGAGGTAGAACTCTCAGCTTTGTCTGCACTATACCTACCTAGAAGCTGCCATGCTCCCATCTTGATGATAATGGAATGAACCTAAAAGTCAGTCCCAAATATATGTTGTCTTTGTAAAACTTGCCTTGGTCATGGTATCTGTTCACAGCAGTAAAACCCTAAGACTGAAGTTGGTACCAGAAGTTGGGTATTGCTATGATAGGCCTGTCCATGCTATTGTTTGGAGGAATGTGGATTTGGGACTTAAGAATTTGGAAAGCTGTAGAATGCTTTAAGTTGGGCTTAATGGGCTATCCTAGTAGGAATATGGAAGAATTTGTTGCTGAGTATGATTTGAACTGTACAGACCTAGCTAGCCCAAGAGGTTTCAGTGGAGACAAATTTCAGAATGTGGCCTAGAGATCGTTTTTATGGTATTTTGGTGAAGAATATGGCTGCTTTTTGCCCTTGTCTGAAGAGTCTACCTCAGTCTAAGGTAAAGAGATTTGTATTAATTGCATTGACAAAGGAAGTATCAAAAAAAAAAAAAACAGCAGAGACTTTATTCTTTGGTTAAGTCTCATGAAGAGCATTTTGAACAAGGGACCCCAGGAATCCTTAGTTATAGGAGATAACAGATTAAGGGATTTGGGGGCAAGATCCTATCCAGCTAAGTTTAGATCTAGGCATGGTAGTACATACCTTTAATTCCAGGAGACAAAGTCCAACACATCTCTGAGTTCAAGGACAGCCTGGGACAAAGCAGGTTCTAGGTGAAGAAAAGCTTAACTCCAGGCATAGTGGTAAATGCCTTTAATTCCTGAATTACAGGAGACAGAGCCATGCAGATCTTTGAGTTCAAGGTCAATCTATAAAGCAAGTTCCAGGAAAGCTAAGCTTAGGTAGAGAGGGGATCGGAAAACAGAAAGCTGGTAATAGAATAAGGGGAATCGTGTTCCAGCTCCAGCAAGCAGCAGAACAGGGCAGCTTCGGCCATGTGGCTCTCGCTATAGAACAAACAATAGAAGGGACTACTGGGACAATTGATGCTGGTTAGCTGGAGCTAAGAAATTAGCAGTGATTAAGAAGACACCAGCATCACTGAGGTGAAATCTTCTGGGAAGTGTTTTCTGAGAGCACAAAGAGGCCTTATGAACGAGATAGCCAAGGTTGTACCTCATGTTACAGCTGTACTTGGTAATGTGTCACCCAGGTGGTACTGGTTTTGTCACCCAGGTGGTACTGCTTTCCTAGAAGAACCAAATTTGATTCTAGAGACTCATTACCTGCCTATGACTCTAGTCCCAGTGTATCCGATATACTCTTCTGTTATTTGCAACTAATTCTACATACATGAGATACATGAGTGCTCATACATGCTTGTGCACATGCACACACACAAAATAAAAATATAATAAATATTTAAAATGTTTATTTGTTTTCAAATGAAATATTGATTTGATATGCATTATTTTAAATTGGTTTACTCATTTGTGTAACTATATAAATTTATTTTAAAATTTACTTTATTTTACTGGTTTACTTTTCTTTGTTTGACACCAAGACTCTTCCTAAGACTGTAAGATGGTTTATATTTTTAGCATGAAATCATATTAACAGTCACCATGGTGATAATAATGGCTGACATATGGTGACTGCTAAATATGCTCAGGTACTATGCAAAGGCCCTCACCTCCATTATTTTACTTTATTCCCAGAATAGTCCTAGGAGTTAGATACAATTATTATCCAATTCAGTACAATTTAAAGTGATAGAGCATTCATAGGAGTGTGCCTTTTAAAGTGATAATGCAAAACCTTACTAAAGGGAAACAGGTTGATTTCTATAAAAACTAGCCTATTGGAATTATCATTACAAGGCTCAGGCATTAAAGACTAAGGCTCACACCCAAAATATAAATTTCAATTCCTCTAAAACTGACAAGATACTTTAGTTTGATAATTAGTTAATATTTGAAATTATAAAAAGGAAAATTTAGTTACAGTAATTTGTTATCAATGATTTCTAAGAGTTTGTGGATCCAAATGTGAAATATTATTTATCTGAGTTTTTTAATATCGCATCTTCAGACTCTCAAATAATTCTATGGACACAGAAGACTTAGAAACTTTTAAAGTGATGTTGTATTTATACATATATTTAAAGATAAAATAAAAATTGATGTCTATTATTCTGAGTCAGTTTTATATTATTGTCATATACTTGATTTTTTCCAAGCAATAATCGTTTGAAAAACTGGTTAGATTTCTTGTTTTAAGCTCCATTTGTTTTATTATATCAAAAAAGAAAGAGAAAGAAAGAAGAGAATAAAATTAAAATTGCAATTTTTTGCATGTTGTTTTTACCTGTTTTCATGTATGTAAGAGGCAATTAGGATCATAGTGTTATTTGATGAGCAATTTGAGGGCACTGGAAAATTACTTCTGTTTATATGGCATGGTGTTTCACCTTCATTCTAAAGTGGCAAATACATATAAAGTAAAAGCATTTTCACCTATGGACCATCTTAGAGTGGAGTGATAGAAGCAGATGAGGTTGTCGGAGGGGAGGGAATGGAAGGATGTGCTGGGATTCCCTCAGTCAGCCTTGGGTACAAGCCTCATCAGGTACAGCAGAAGAATGCTCAGTGATGGTGCCATGTGTTAACAAAGTGTTACCCAGGATTAAATTCTGAATTCCAGCTAATGATATTGATTCAATATAAATGAGCATATTAATAAGATAGTAAAGAAATAAATACCAGTTAAAGTGATGCTATCATGATAAAAAATAAAACAAACCAACAAACGAACAAGCAAAACCTCTCCTGAGGTCCCTTTGAGTCCCTTCCCTCCCTCTCCTTGTCTTTTCAGCTATGGTCATGCTTTGAATGTCAGTTCTCTATGAATTATGTCTCTATGAATTAAGAGTCTAAGAAGGGTTTATATTTTGAGCATGAAATCGTTTTAACAGTTGCCACAGTGATAATTATGGGTGACTGCTAAATATGCTCAGGTACTATGCAAAGGCCCTCACCTTCACTATTTTAGTTTATTCCTAGAATATTACAAACTATAGACTTTCACCATTTCTCACTTTATTATAAAAGATTTTTGATGGCATGTATTCTGTGTTTTCTAATTCTTTTTCAAATTTGTTGGAGTCATCAGTTGTTCTTTACTTAAAATAGAAAATCACAATAAATTGTTAACAATGCTATTGTTTTATATAATTCATCTTAGAAAACAATGTAGTGATTCTGGATTGTAGGAGCCTGTCTCAGGTAGGGTTTTACTACTGTGACCAAGGCAACTCTTATAAGGACAACATTTAGTTGGAGCTGGCTTACAGGTTCAGAGATTCAGTCCATTATTATCAAGATAGTGCATGGCAGCATCCAAGCAGGCACAGGGCAAGCTGAGAGTTCCACATTTTCATCTGAAAGCCACTAGGAGAAGACTGGCTTCCAGGCAGTTAGGATGAGGGTCTTAAAGCCCATGCCCAGAGTAACACACTTCCTCTAACAAGGTCACACTTCCTCCAAGCAGGCCACACCTCTAAATAATTGCACTCCCTGGGCAAAGCATATTCAAACCTCCACAGAACCTGATCATATCATAAAGACCTTCGTATCTATCTACTAATCCTAGGGACATCCTGCCTCAGATCTCCCTTCTGTTGGTGAGAGATAGGGTTAAAAGCAGAAGGAAACAGATCCATGTCTGTGCTTCATTAACAACCGAGCTGGTGTGTGTAGCACTTTCTTTGGCTTCTCATCACACTGAAGTACCTCTCAATAACTGTTGCCCTGTTTGTTAAGGATGACTTATTTTATGCACTGAATTATACCTGTAGTTGTGACTCCTACACACGGTTTATCTGGACTGCTTTAATACGTTTACAGGTTTGGAATTTAGGACATCTTTACATCCCTAGGAACATTTTTGCATTAAAACTTTTAGAAAATAAGTTGTCTTCTTTTTGCTTATTTTCTGTTGATTGGCCAGGTTTATCTCACATAATTGGGAACTCCTAGTTCAAATAAATATCAATTTATAGCATTAAAGCATATATATAGTGAATGATGATCATAAAAATCTACTAAACTAATCTCTCTCATATACTAACATTGTGACTATACTTTATCATTGCTGTGACTGAAATATGTGACAACAGCAACCTAAGGAGGCAAGGGTTTACTTTGGCTCATGGTTTGAGGGTACAGCCCATCATGGCTGGGAAGCCATAGCAGCAGCAGCTTGAGGCAACACCTGCAATCAGAAAGCAGAGAGGGATGAGATCCTGTGCCTAGCTCATTGTGTATTTAGTTGGGGATGTCTGCTCATATAGTAATGCAGTCTACCTTCAGTGAGGATCAAACCATCTCAATTTTGTCTAAATAATGTCTCATAGACACACCTAGAGAGGCTTGTCTTTTCAGGTGTTTCTATCTAGGTCAGTATTGAAGGGTTGATAGCCCATATGGAATACCACAGTAATTTTGTTTAACCTCTTGGACAACTCCTTTTTCTCATCTATAAATTAATATGAAAGTAATACAAATTTCCATGATTTCTGAATATGATGAACAAATACATTTATTTATACTTCCCTAACCCACAGTAAGAAATCAATGGATCTTCTATTCAAACCTTCTTCATTTTGAATGTGGATTAGATAGTGATAGCAATAGTCTTATATCCAGTACTCTTTGATTATTTAGTAAATGTATTTCATGGAAGAGCTATATATCAAGAAATCACTTCTCACTCATTCTTGGAACTAAAAAATATCTCTTCTCTCATGGGTCACATATCCTCTCTATTCCATTGGAATCATTGTTATAGTTTTGTTCTAGTAATTATATGTGATGAAGTATCCAATAATTCATGTCAAAATATGTGTGTGGGGGGCTCTCTTTGTAGCTCAGTTGCTCAACACCTACCAAGAAAAACCTAATTTGATATATCCATCACTATAATACAAAGCTTCATCTACAATGCTCCTTCTCTCTCAGTAAAAATAGGTCCAAATTACTGGTCAAGGCTGAGAGGAAGAATATCGTGATGAGTTGTCATTTGGATAATTGATATGTTCAAGTCTCCTGTTAACAGCATACACTCTAGCTTGTATCAAAGTCCTTTCAACACATGTCCATTAGGTCTAGGAAGCTCTAAAAACCCAGTTTCTTTGTCTCCCTACCTACCATTTGCCATGTAACTAAAGAACCCATGTGCAGTATTTTAGGTTCATAAGCCCCAAATAGTCCTTGTTATATCATTGAACTGGCACTGAAATCTGTCAGGCATATGGAGTAGCTTTTTGTACAGACAGATAAAGCTTTGTCATTTGTTCATGTTTCTTCCAGCATGCTTCATGAGCTGACATAAAATGAGGGTATATTAGAACACATTGCCACATGAGATCACCCTGTGGAAGATAGTTTCTATCTGTAAAGCAGACCATCTTCCAATTCTGGATAGTGATCTGTTATATTTTTGTGAATGAATCAGAAGACTTTGAATTAAGCTATTTTATATCCTTAATAGTCTCCAAATTGTCTGGAGCTATCACATGCTCACTCCAGTCAAACAACAAAGAATTGATTGTCAACTTTTTTCATTTACAGTATCTATCTATCTATCTATCTATCTATCTATCTATCTATCTATCTATCTGCTTTTTACTTATCCACTTTACATCCCACTACCTCTTCCCTTCTGGTCATCCCCCACCACAATCCTTTCCTCATCCTCCCTCCCCTTCCTCTCTGAGCCATTGGGGGCCCACCTGGGTATCCTCCAACCCTGGCACATCAAGTTTTTGAGGCTTGGTGCATCCTCTTCCACTGAGGCCAGAAAAGGCAGCCCAGCTAGAAGAACATATCCAGCTTACAGACAACAGCTTTTGGGATAACCCCCACTCCAGTTGTTTGGAACCCACATGAAGACCAAGCTGCACAACTGCTACACATGTGTGGGAAGTCTCTGGTCCAGCCTTTGGTTAGTGGTTCAGTCTCTGAGAATCCCAAAGGTCCAGGTTAGTTGACTCTGTTGGTCTTCCTGTGGAGTTCCTATCCCTTTTGGAGCAGCAGTCCTTCCTTCTATTCTTTCATAAGAGTCTGCTATCTTCATCCGTTTTACTTTTAATGTTCTGCCTATTATTTTTCATTGTCCATCCAACCACCTGTCTGTCCATCAATCCATGTATTCATCCATCCATCTATCCATCTATAATCTACCTACTTGATATCTAGCCATTATTTTTCTATCTCTAGCTAACAGGGTTTTGTTCTGGTATCTCAATAAAGATATGAAGTAACTTTGGCTTCTGTAGGAGCTAGTCAAACAACAGAATTGCTTTCAAAGTCACTTTTTACTTGTATGAGCTACTGAGGGCCTCAATAAGATAGATTTTATGTGAGTTTTGTCTATGAACATTTAATATAGAAATTAAAACAGAATTATTTATTAAGCAACTTTTCTGTATGGTGGCCCCTATCTGTGATTCCAGCACTTGGGAGACTGAGGAGGGGGGGATCTGAAGTTTGAGGGAAGTCTCAGTATGTTGTACAAAGCTTGTGTTTTAAAAGGAAAAAGTCACACAATACAGAAAAGAGTGAATGAGATAAAAAAATAGGTTTATACATTTTAAATGTTATCCCCCTTAAATTGATTGATATTTGTATTTCGATACTGTGGATAGATGACTGAGTTTGTATTTCTATAGGTGCTACTATGAAAATATTAAAATTTTGTATGTAGTTTTACATTATTCACATGCACACACACAAGTATATAACAATGTCTATTCTGGTGTGTGTTTTTAAAGAAATCTTAATTTCTTATGGAGAGCAATTGTCTACATCCATTCTATGAAGGTGTCAAAATGCCTTCAGCACAAAGTGCCAGTCTACTATTTTATATTCTCAGTTAGGCCTGGTATGCAGGGTTTGTTCGTATCTCTCTTCACCCAGATAATGTAACTATTTTTGAGATACATTTGCTGGGGCATGCTTTATGAAGAGGCTGGATTTCAAGAAAACAGATGGGACAGTCATTCTGAAATGACCTATCTCTGAGGGGGAAGAGTCTATTTATAGATGTTCTTTTTACCCTTGTCACCTGTTCTAGCTGTTTCCTAGGCCATGTCTGTCTCTACATCAATGGATAGCCTTGTTTTAGATGTATTAGCACATATACAAATTAGTCTGCTTTACCTTTTATCTTTCAAGTTTCCAGTTGTATACACTCGGGGCTAGAATTGTAAAACTGATTAATGACTCATACACTGGAAGGCAATGGCTGAAATTTATCATACATAACAAACACTCAAGGTTTGGAGATTACAAACACTCAAGGGTTGGAGATTACAGCCATATACCATATTTAACACTGGCATGAAATGGGAAATGTATCAATGCTATGTTGTGTTTTATCATTTGCTTATCATTCTGAAATGCTGACATGCTTATTGTTAGAAGGCCTGCCATAGAATAGCAAAAAGGGAACAATACACTATGGACACTTCATAGCATCTCATGTCTTGAAATTCTCCATCTTGTAATGGCCATGCATATATTTTATGTGTAGTTTAGTCATTCTGTACAAGTTAGATTTCCTGCAGAGGCAGCGGGCTTAAGATACTTCATACAATATGCTGACCATGGTACTGTGCTCTGACAGTCAAATGTACACAGGAGAGTAGATGCCCATTGATGTGTTATATACATGAAGCTTTCTTTATTTTGGCTGTGAAATTATACTTTAGACAATAATCTATTTATAAATGATTTTATTTATAAGCTTGAGGTGTCTAATAGAACTTGTAGAATACTATAAAAATAAATAGGCAGAGGGAAAACTTGCCCTGTATTTTGTAAGAGTTTAATCGTTGAGTTTGTGACATGTAATTACCTGAGAAAGAGTACCCTGAGAAGATAAAGGCTGTTTATATGTATGTGGGTACTGTAGAAGTAAAAGCAGCTCTCCAAAATCCATGAGTCCTAGTTCTGACAGTGTTTCATAATGAAGAGGACAAAGTAGAAATTTAGTACAAGGAATGAAGAGAGCAAGGAAATTTAGAATGAATGTAATAATTGGGGAACAGATGAATGAGCCCTGTGATGTTTAATCTTGCGAAGCAGGCTAGATTTATAATCAGTAGACGAAGGCATCTCCAGGTATGTCTGAGAGAACCTTTTAAGGAGGAATGGTGTGGGGGTAAGGAACTACCTTGTGTATGGATGTTGCCATAGCTCAAGCTTGGTACTGTGAGGGATTAAAGACAAAAGAAGTAGACAGTCATCTGATGAGCAGCACCCCCTTTTCTGTGTCTTGACCTGAGTTCCATAGCCAAGCCTGCCCAACAGGTTGGGTAGAAATGTTTTAATCTGTCAGGCTTCCCCCCCCCCCCCCCCCCCCCCCCCCCCCCCGTATCAACAACCAAATAACTAAAGGAACCAAAAACTAAACAAAACATATAACTAGTGTAGGCATTAGTGAATCACTGGTAACAAGTGACCATAGTTTCCACATATGGTGCCAACTTCTATTTCAACTTAATTTTGCTTGGTCAAGGGTATTCCTTGGAAGGGGATTCGTGAACGTTGATTTCCTTTTAGGTCCTTTTAGACCTCTTCAAAGATCAGGGGAGTTCAAAGGAAGTCTTTTACCAAAATAATTAGCATACATAATTAAAATATTTTGAAATAGAACCATCAAAATTCTTTCAAGTAATTTGGCTGGGGTAATATTTTGAGTCCAAGTACAAAAAATTGTGGAAAAGCTAAAATTTGAAAGTAAATCACTGTAGGGCCCTACTGTTTGAGATGTAGATACAGGTTTATTCTTGAACAAGACCTGTACAGGAAGAAGGCGCACAACTCTTGCATGTTATGGGCAGATGATCATAAAGTCTTATGCCTCACCTTAGTCGCTATGTGTAGGGCATGTGGACCATGCCACAGAGGAATTGTCATGTAATAGATGAGGCTGAGCCTGTCCAAATCCTGGAAATCTCAAAAATTGAGATTAGAATCTCATCCTGAAACCAGTAGGAGTAGGGCTAACTCCTTTTCTGTTTCAGTGCTTCCCTTTGAAGATGTAACAAGGTGACCTCCAACCAAGTGGTCCCAGGCAGTCAGCAATGTAACCTAGCATCTGGAGTTCTTCCCCATGCAAATGAGGAATTAGCCATCAGCCAATGAACTTCTCCTTCCTGGATATTCTCATGCCCTTGCTCACAAGTACCTAACCCTTGGTTTACCCTGAATAAAGTAAATCTATTCAAATCCACCCACAATAAAGAAATGCAAACAAGGATGTTTGTCTCAGAGAACTGCTTCACTAAACATTCTCAGAGAAGGCCTCTCCTACAAACTGGTTCCCAACCAAACTGGGACCCTGCTTGTACAGGATTCCACTTCTGCCCTCTGGCCTGGCATACAGCAGCACCTGATGCCCCATGGGAGAAGTGGACTTCAGACCCCACCTGTTCTGGACTTCTCCCTGTCCTCTCTGAGCCAGTGTATGACACAGTCCTGGAGGGGCACATACCACAAGAGGAGGGGCAGCATCTGGTACCATAGCTATGGGCAATTGGTTGTGTATTAGAAGAGAGAGTTCTACTTAACTACTCAGTGATGCCATTTCCTGAGGAGCTCCCATGCTCTAGTAGATGGTCCTCTGCCCACACACATGGTGGCAGCACTGAGTAGAGTCATGAAAGTGTGACAGATGGCTAGAAAAAGGATTGGAGTGAGTACTATGTGTCTTCTTTTTTGTGATCGGGTTACCTCACTCAGGAACATATTTTCAAGTTCCATCCATTTGCCTAAGAATTTCATGAAGTCATTGTTTTTAATTGCTGGGTAGTACTCCATTGTGTAGATGTACCACATTTTCTGTATCCATTCCTCTGTTGAGGGGCATCTGGGTTGTTTCCAGTTTCTGGCTGTTATAAATAAGGCTGCTATAAACATAGTGGAGCATGTGTCCTTGTTGGAGCATCTTTTGGGTGTATGTACAGTAGTTGCATAGCTGGGTCTTCAGGTAAGACTACTTCAAATTTTCTCAGGAACCATCATATTAATTTCCAAAGTGGTTTTACCAGCTTGCTGGCTTACCAGCAATGGAGGAACATTCCCCTTTTTTCTCATCCTTGCCAGCATCTGAGGGAATTGGACAGTGGTCCCTATTAAAACATGTAAGCTTGTATAAAATTCTTCAACAGTGAAAAAAATTTATGTCTGGTTAATTTCTGTTAAGACACGAGAGATTAGAAAACCATGTTGATGTGAAGAATAGCAGCCTTTCAGCTATTTTTAATAGAACAAGTTTACACTAAAGCAGTAATTCTTTAATGAGTATGGTTTTAAAACTCCAGTAAGAAATAAAACCAATTCAGATGGCTTCCAGGATATTAGTAAAATGTCTAGTCATATCTCCTAAGCATTATCAGAATATAGAGTAAATTATATACGGCTTTTATCTTTCTAAACAAATGATGGAGCTATGCTCTTCCTTGGGAATTGCATTTACATTATTCAAAATAGCAAGGTAGGAAACTGACATTAATATGAATAAAATCATGACTGAATTGAAAGTTTGTTTTAGTTTAGTATTTTTATCAGATACCCAAAAGAATGAGAAAGAAAAACTTAGATTTTAGTAGACTCCTTTTTCTTATAAAATTCAGATAAATGGATCCCATTAGAGAGCAACAGTTACTGAGAGCACAATAATCATGTCTTGCTACTATTTCTGTTTTCTTGTGTAAAGGTTTAGGTTGCATAACAATTCTCAAGTTGTATTATCAGTTATCTCAGAGATATGTATGTACATTATGGTACACATAGATGCATCTATTATATACATCTTGTCCATTTCAAAATCGCTTGCACATTTGTTCAGCTTACTACATTCTAAAAAGCTAGAGACTGAGCTCTTAGCCCATTTTAGATTTCTGTATTGTATTAACTTCATCCTTACAGTGAAAATAACTTGATAGTTCCTATTGAGTAAAAACACATGACACATAAAAATTAGTAAAAAGATAAAAAAAATGTTAGTTTTTCCATCCAGAGCTAACTTTGGCTACTATACGACATTATTGCTCTTTTGCAGACATTTTGTAATTTTATGATACACAGTTGTTGAGGTCAACACAGTATATCCCAAAGCATTTTTATTTTTATAATTTATGTGCATATTATATACTCAACAGCTTTTGGTATATAATTTTGATATTTTACTATTTTAGTTTAATTTTTAAATTTCATTTTATAATTTTTATAAATACTTGAAAATAAATAAAAACATCACCTACTAAAATAAACTGAATGCAAAGGCTGTAAAACATAATGAACATATATGCAGTTAGAATTGGCATTTGAAGTAGAAGCTGTTAATCCTCATATTAATTTCACCCCTTTAATATCAAATGTATTTTATGCATTTACTCATCACTAACCCCACAATCTTTCCTTTTATGAAACATCTTAATTCAATGAGAATATCATACTTGCCTACAATGATTCTGTTCATGCCCATTCCTTTCCCTAAAAATTCTCATATACACCCCATCTCCTCAGCCACTTTCAACATTGTATACACACACACACACATGTGCACACACACATACACACATGCACATGTGCACACACACATGCACACACAATTATTCATAACACTGAGTCCACTTTGTGTTGCCTATCATCTCATGTTTGTGTGGCTATCCAGTGGGCCATATTCTTAGGAGAAAATGACTTGCGCTCTCCCAGAAGCCATTGGCTTCTTCGGGGTTGGAGCTTCTCAGCTCTTCCCCTCACTATACTAGAGTGTTAACTGGTTTGATCTTGTTAGATCTTACATAGGTAGGCACAGTGGCTATGAAATCAAGATAACACCATTCCTGTCACATCTAGAAGAGACCATTTCCACTCTGGTCTTCTACAATCCCTGGCTCTTACAGGCTTTCTTCCCCACTCCAGCAATGGTCCCTGAGCCTGAACATTTCCCAGTCTCATATTCTCTGAACTTTGACCAATGTGAGTTTCTTCATTAATCGGTACCCACAACACAAAATAACTTCTCTGATGTGGTCTGAGAGCAGCAATAATCTGTGTTTGCAAAAATAAGCATTTAAGGGGTATAGTTTTATATTCAATATGAGAATTCTAGTAGTAGGTGCCACTACTACACCTGTGGATGTGTCTGGCAAGGTCTGCTGCTGTAGTAACTCACAGCTGGGTAAGATTGTTGATGCCTTTTGCTCCCAGCAGCCGGCACAGCACTTTTCTATACTGTGCAAGGCTGGCAGAGGAAAAAGCTTCTGGGTTTGTAATGACTTGAATTGTTTACACCCTGTGAACAAAGTATGTGGTGTTTCAGCAGTGGGATATTACTATTAAGTTCTGGAGGGCGGTCAGGGGCAGTGGCATGGCCTGTACTGTTTTGGGGTCTGCAAGACTCCCCTGACCAACAACTCAAGGGCAGCAAGCTTCTTACTTGGCACCTTGTGGCTTCTGGAAGGAGCCTGTAGAGAGTAAGTAAGTTATTCTCTCTTATATGAAAACATATATTAAGGTTATAAAATAGACTTCCATATGGGTTTCTCAAAAATCCTTACTGCTAGTTATTCATTCCCCTTCCTCATCTCAGACTACACTTCCACCCTGTTCTTCTCCTCTACTCCCTTTTTCTTCCTCTTATGCCCCCTCAGCCATTTGAAATTATTTTTCTGTGAATTATCTGTTATTTTTCATAAATTTTGAGTTGTTTGTTTTGCAGGTGTTTAGTTTTTTATTTCTTTGTATATTTTTAGACATGAATCCTCAATCAGATGTATAGTTGGTAATAATTTTCCCACTCAGGAGACGGCTTTTACAATCAACTGTTTCTTTGTGGTACAAAAGCCTTTTAATTTCATGAAGTCTTGTGTGTTGGTTGTTGGTCCCATTTGCTGTGTGACTGGAGTTCTATTGAGAAACTCTTTACCTTAGTCTTCACCCTGAGTGTATCCCCACTCTTTTAGAAATGTCAGAGTTTGAAGTCTAACATTAAGATTTGATCAACTTGGAATTGATTTCGGTACCCCATGAGAAAGAAGGATAGTATTTAATTTTCTAAATGTAGTGTGTGTGTGTGTGTGTGTGTGTGTGTGTGTGTGTGTGTGTGTGTGAAGATGCTCTCTTTTCTCTACTGTGCAGTCAAAAGATGCAGGAACCTGTGGCAGTTACAGCGATGCTACTCTACCTTAATTAGGCATTTCCCTTCCCTATCTTAGTTGGCCCTCTCCTCCTGTTAGGTTCACATCCCTCCAAAAATAAATACAGGTGGACCTATTGACATGCATCCTGGGACACTACACAGCTGGGTCCATTGTCATCCATCCTGGGACACTACACAGCTGGGTCCATTGTCATCCATCCTGGGATATTGCAAAGGGGTCCCATTGACACACATCCTGGGACATTGTACAACCTTCTTACAGAGGAGCTACTTCCTCACATCTTCCGTTTAACAAACTCTCAAACAGTATCCATTTATTTTTTTAATTAGTTTCATATAATTTTCCAGCACATCCTCTTTTAGTAGTTTTTTTTTAAAGTCTGGAGTTTTGTTACTCTAAGTGCATACACCATTTCCTCTGTTTTATGAATTTAGAGACTCATGTAGTTTTTATTAGCTGTCTACAATGTAACAAATAATCCCCCCACTCCAATCTCTGTCTCTCTTCTCCCCTTCCTCCATCTCTCCCTCTGATGTATATGTATGCTTGTGTGAGTATTTGCACATGTGTGCACGTGTATAGACCAGAGGAAAATGTCAGTTGTGTTCCATATATATATATATATA
>NW_022196898.1:86851177-86870307 GCF_008632895.1 Mastomys coucha
ATATATATATATATATATATAATTTGGTTATTTTATTGATTTACATTTCAAATGTTATCTCCCTTCCCAGTTTTCCCTCTGCAAATCCTCATCCCTTCTCCCCTTCCATGCCTCTATGAGAGTGTTATCCTACCCACCCACCTACTCCTGCCTCACTGCCCTAGCATCCCCCTATGCTGGGGTATGGAGCCTGCACAGGACCAAGGGCCTCCCCTCCCTTCACTTTTTCTCCACTTTACTCTTGAGATTGTGTCTCTCACTGAATCTGGATGGAAATACAGAGACAAAGTGTGGAGCAGAGATTGAAAGAAAGGCCATCCAAAGACTACCCTACCTGGGGACCCTATACAGTCACCAAACACAGACACTATTGTGGATGGCAAAAAGTGCTTGCTGATAGGAGCCTGATAAAGCTGTCTCCTGAGAGGCTCTGCCAGAACCAACTATTGGACTGAGCATGGGGTCCCCAATGGAGGAGTTAGAGAAAGGACTGAAGGAGCTAAAGGGGTTTGCAACCCTATATGAACATCAACACTATCAACCAACCAGATCCCCTAGAGCTCCCAGGGACTAAACCACTAACCAGAGAGTACACATGGAGGGACCCATGGCTCCAGCCACATATGTAGCAAAGGATGGCCTTGTCCGGAGATGTCAATGAGAAGAGAGGCCCTTGGTCCTATGAAGGCACGATGCCCCAGGGTAGGGGAATGCCAGGGCAGGGAGGCCGGTGTGGGTTGGTGGTTAGGTGAACACCCTCATAGAAGCAGGGGGAGGAGGATGGGATAGGGAATTTCCCCAGTGGGGGGAGACTGGGAAAGAGGATAACATTTGACATATAAATGAAGAAAATATTCAATAAAAAAGGAAAAAAAGTTTATCTCTTTCCTTTCTTGCTCTCCTCCATCTTTATTTTCTGTTTTTTCTCTTTTGTGTGTGCCATAGTATACAAGTGTAGGTTAAGGACAACTTGTGTTTGGTATGCTCCAGGGATAGAACTTAGGCCATAGGCTTGACAGCCAGTTTCCCAACCTGCTGAGTCTACTCATCAGACCTTATTTTTAAAAATTAAAATAAAATACCAGTTTTATATTTTATTCTTTATTGTTATATTATTAATTATATATTTTTAATTTTATATCTATATATTGTATTTTAATTTTATATCTGTATATTGAATTTTCCTTTAATTATTATTGTTATACACGCACACACATACACACATACCCCACACATGCACACACGTGTACACATATACACATACATACAGATACACATGCGCACACACAGATACACACACACATGCACACACATCCTGCCCAGTCATTTAGTATTGCTCATACATCATGTATTTTTAAAGCTACTGTTTTTTATTAAGATTTTATTAAGATTAATTATTAATTAATTAATTAATTATATGTTCATTGGTATTTAGTCTGCATGTATATCTGTAAGAGGATGTTGGCTCCTCTTGAACTGGAGTTACAGACAGTTGTGAGCTTTTGTAGAGAGAATCTTTATGTTCTGTGTAGAAAGCATCAACTGACAATAAAACTTCTATGGCCAATGAGTTGAGTCACGATTAGAAGGTAGGACATCCTCTACAGAGAGATAGGATTCTGTGAAATAGTCAGGCCCTGGACTCCAAGAATGATGGCTGCATGAAACTTAGGAGAGGTCACCGAGCATGCGGTGGGCCTTACAGTAGAATAGATGGGCAGTTACATTATGAGCTAGTCAGGAAACAAGCAAAGGCTTTTGGACTAGGCATCTATTCATAAACTATGAAGTCTCCGAGTCATTATTTCAAGGAACACAGAGACGCAGTGGAAAGCACATGGTTACAAGCTGGCATGTATGTGGGTGCTGGGAAATGAACAAGGGTCCTCTGGAGGATTTGTCAGTGTTTGTAACCACTGACCCATCTCCCAAGTATTTTCATTAATATTTTTCATTGCTTTTAATGACAAAATTTATGTTTTATTTAATTATTCTTCATTTTTGCACATTGTTTCTCTTTAGGATATAAATTTAATTTTATTTCTAAATGTATACCAATATACAGTACTGAGAGTAAACTTGGGATGTCATCTCAGAATTCTAGATAGAAGATGTAAATCTAAAACGCTAAAGGCTGTATGTATCATTTATCAAAATACCATGCGTCTAATGTACCAACTTATGGATGAATATCAATTGCAGTGTTTTTTGTCCTTTAAGAAAATATGCATGTGTATAGAAGAGGATGGCCAAGTCGGTCATCAATGGGAGGAAAGGCCCTTGGTCCTATGAAGGTTCTATGCCCCAGTGTAGGGGAATGCCAGGGGCCAGTAAGCAGGAGGGGGTGGGATGGTAAGCAGGGGGAAGTGGGAGGGAACAGGGGATTGTTTTAATTTTTGTTTATTTTATTTTATTTTATTTTATTTGGAAAATAAAAGAAAATATGCTTACAAGTATTTCCTGTACTCTCTACTTTTAAAATCATGAGCAAAGGATTATGTGGTCAGAGCAAAGAAGAATAAGAATGATTAAAAAGATGTACACTTGATGGAAAAAGATACACTTGGTAGTGTTTATATTTGTCAAATTTCCTGTTTTCTATTAATAGGCTTCAGAACAGTTGTAGAACAGGAGGTACAGTGTGCCAGACAATTTAAACACCTTTCCTAGACCTCGCTTCCTTCACTACAATATGAAAATAGAAACATTTATCAGAACTCCCAAATTTTTGTATCATTAGTGACGTCTCAGGGTGCTTAGGCACACACACTTGAACTGAGGCAAGCCTGTCGCTGCACTGATATCACAGCGAGTCCCTTTATTCACACAAGAGTGTACCTGCTGTCCTTGTCAGCGCCTCCAATTCCCAGTAACGAGCAGACTTTCACTCTAGATATTTTTGGTATAATTATTTTTCAGAGAATGTGAGTCTTTTCGAAAACAATAACAATTTCATGTGGATTTATCTAGGAGTCAGTGAAGACACTTCAGGCTTGTTTTATATTATGCTACTATTTTATATTATGCTACTATGTAATGTGTGTTTTTTTTTTTATTACTTTTGTTTCTTTATTGTAGTCCAGCTGTTGTTCCCCTCCCAGTCCCCTTCCCACAGTTCCTCATCCCATTCCTTCTCTCCCTGTCTCCCTCATCCCATTCCTTCTCTCCCTGTCTCCAAGAGCATGTCTGCCCTTCCCCCAAAGGCCTCCCCACTCCCTAGGTCCTCTAGTCTCTGGAGGATGAGGCCCATCTTCTCCTACTGAGGCCAAACCTGGCAGTCCTCTGGAATATATGTGTCCTTGGCCGCAGACCAGCTCCTGTCTGCTGCCTGGTTGGTGGTTTAGTGTCTGAGAGATCTCAGGGGTCCAGGTTAATTGGCAATGTTTTAAAAATGCAAAAAAAAAAAATCTGTTTAATTATGTAAGCCTGTGTTTTTCTATATTTACTTTTAAGACTTAATATGCTCATTTTTATTTCCTGCAATGGTCAAGGTTTACCTCAAATTATTTATCACATTATTTCATTATACTGCCTCTTATTTTTCTTGACTTATTGGTTACATATATAAGAGAGATGGAAATATACATTTTAGGTTCAGGATAGAAAATTTATTGTGAAACTTAGAATGTAAATTTATTTGGTTGAAGTGTAAGATTCTAGTTAAAACATTTGCATTTCTAGGTATTTTTACTTTTTTCAAATTCTATCTTTATTGTATTAATATTTTTTGGATTTGATCTACAGATATTTTATTTGGATTATTTCTAATTTCAAATAATTTGTTTTTCTCAGTTCATATGTGTTTTATTTCAATTACCATATATTTTTAAATTTAGTTTTGTATTCTCATCTTGTACATTACACCCTAATCTCAGTTTCCCTCTGAGCTCACCTCCCAATCCTTCCACCTACCTCCTTTCTTCCCCAGATCCACTCTTCTTTATTTCCCTTCAGAGGAGAACAAGCCTTCCAGGGATATAAAGTGAACACTGTAACACAAGTTACAGTAAGACTAAACACATACATCTTTAATATCTAGGCTGGACAAGGAAATTCCATAGGAGGAAAATGGTGCTAGGATCAGGCAAAAAGGGTCAGAGACATACTGTCAATATGACAAAATGGCAGCTTACAGAATAGAAAGACTTTTTATCAACTCCACATCTGACAGAGAGCTAATATCCAAAATATATAAAGAACTTAAGAAACTAGTAATCAACAAGCCAAATATTCAATTAAGATGAGATGGAGCTCTCATCTAAACAGAGAAATCGCAATAGAGCACTTTCAAATGGCCAGGAAACACTTAAAGAAATGATCAATATCCTTAGGCATCATGGAAGTGCAAATCAAAATGAGTGAGATTTCATCTTTAATTTATCAGCATGGCTAAGACCATATTTTATAACATTATTTATCTGCCTTACTACTCTTCACTGTATTCATAGTCTTACTTTTTATTTAATATTTTTATAAGATATTTTCTTTATTTACATTTCAAATGTTATTGCCTTTCCTGGTAATTTTACAAATTCTAGGCACCATAATCATTGATGTGAATTATTACAGTGTAAGTTATTGATTAGGTGTTCTCTTTCATCTGGCACAGGCTGTTCATAATTCTGTTTAGCAATATTTTGTCCTAAAACTAAAGATATATAAACAGTGACAACTCTTTTGTGTTTTGAAATGATAGTTGTCACTTAGAAATCACATGTATGTTTGCGGTGTTTATGCACAGGCATGAAAGCTGCAGGTGTATGCAAGATTTAAAAATAGGAATTATTTTAAGAGCTTGTTAACTTTATTTTTGTTATTAGAAAAGATGACGAAGCCACTGGGTTTGCCTCCAGGGTTGTGTGCATGCGCACAACCTAAAGTTTAGAAGGGGCAAATGTACTTAATGATAAGATTCTAGTCCCATATCTGAATTACCATTGGCCAAACCGGCCTGAGCTAGAGAGGTGCAGCAGCCTGACCCTGGATAGACAGCATGGAAAGGAATCTAGCACTTAGCTAAGTAAACATAAGCTAATCGAAATTAACTTGAGTATTAAATCTTGACATTTCATTAAAAGGCCAGACTGCTACAGTAAATGCATTGTGTTGGTAACATTGCCATCCGCACAAACCAACAAGGGCTGCTGACTTTGTTCCAGGCGCTAGGTCATAAACATCTATAAATATCCTCAATCTCCAGAACATTTGTGTAGTAGATATCATTACTTTTAATAAGGAGGAATGTCCTATGTCTCACAGCTTTAAAGAGCAATAGCGATGTGTCCACAGTCACTATATACGGTAGGAGCAACGGTAGGATGTGAGCTATGATGTATTTGAATCAAAGCGTAGGCTCATCGCACCAGACTTGCACTTCATTGTTAATAAGAGCACCTCAAACATCAATTCCGATAACTAAATACATTCTGATGGTAAGTGTCGCATGCTTTCCAGGAGGGCAAGGCAGGAGGGATTTCTTTGCATTGGCACATGTTATCTCAGTCACTCACTCAGCCGTTGAAGGACTTCTGTGTGCCCAGCTGTGCTTGGCACAGCAGCTCTTCCAGCTTTGTAGAGTCCGCCCGCAGATCCTACATTGTATGTTATAGCAGAATTCTACTTCAAGCTTACGTGTCAGTGTGCGGTGGAAAGTTGGGCTTTAAAATGTTTTTGAGGGCTGGTGAGATGGTTCAGCGGGTAAGAGCACTAACTGCTCTTCTGAAGGTCCTGGGTTCAAATCCCAGCAACCACATGGTGGCTCACAACCACCTGTGATGAGATCTGATGCCCTTTTCTGGTTGGCTACAGTGTACTTATGTATAATAATAAAAATAAGTCTTTGGGCCGGAGTGAGGCTGACTAGAGCGAGCAGGGGTCCTAAAATTCAATTCCTACAACTACATGAAGGCTCACACCATCTATACAGCTACACTGTACTCACATACATAAAATAAATAAATCTTTTAAAAAATGTTTTTGAAATGTGCTGTGGTTTTTAATAGGAAACTTTTGCTTTAAGTTCACCTCAGAAAATAACCCCTACTGTTCATCTGTCTCAGTGATCTTGTTAGCACCACGCCCGCATCTAAAGATTTTAATGCTGACTTTTCTTTGATAGTATTTTATTCTTGAACTTATGGTATAATTACCTCATCCCCTCTTCCCTTTCCTCCCCTGTTCTGCCTTGCCTCTCTCAAATTCATGGCCTCATTTTTTTTGTTACGTGTGTTTGTATTCCTAAATATATAAGTGCAATTGACTCTGTCCCTATAATGGTACTTATACATATATGACCACTTACAGCTGCATCTTTTAGGACCCTGTTTCTTCTCCAAGACTGGCATGTTGTGTTTATTCACTACTCGCTGGCTAACCTGATCAATCTGCATGAAGGAACGTGGGCTATCCCTCTATTAGAGTAATTAGTATTAGACTAATGTCTCCTGTTTACTCCGCCGTTCCCTGTTCTAGGCACTTGAGTTTCGGAGTCCGTTTTGAACTGTATTTACCCCTGACAGACTGCCAGATTGGACTATCTCCTGTTTCTCTCTGCCTAGTGAAGATACAACTATACAAGGAAGCAATCTGTTCCATTTCGGAGGAACATATCTAACTATTGTCCTGCTGCTGCCTTGAACTTGTGACCATGCTCTCCATTGGCTTTTCCAGCCCTCAGCATCCTCACACAGTTCTTGAGTAGACTGTAGCCTCTGTGGAAAGCAACTCCCCCTAAACTGGCAGATTAGAGAGCAAGGGAGCAAACTGATATGAGGAGTCTGGGGTAACCTCAGACAAAGACCACGGGCTGCTGACCTCTGTAGCTCAGTGGCAGCAGGAGGAAGCAGAAGATTAAAGGAGCCAGTGAGGGTAGGCTGTTGCCCAGAGGTGTTAGAATTGCAAATGCTTGTTTTCAACCCACTTGGTTAAATGTCACCTCCAGCTAATTTACTGCACGAAAGCTAATCATAGTCATTAGTAATATTGATGTTTAAAATAAATGAGAGCCCAGGGTAGTGGTATATGCTTATAATCCTCCTTTCTCAGGAAGCCGAGGGAGGGGCATGACAAGTTCATGGGCAACCTGGGCTAAATGGTAACACCTTGTATCCATCAGTCAGTTAGTCAATACGTGAGGGCAAAAGGTCATGGTAGGATTCCTGAGTCTTCCCCACTCAATAAGCAAGGACCAGTGAGAGCTGATTTAAAAGATGAACAGAGCAAAGAAATTCAGTTCTCAGCCTCTTTCCCCTTTTCAAATGACCAAACGAATTAGCTTACTTTTGTAAATAAGAGATCCAGATTTCTTATTATGCTTTAATTGATAATAGAGTACTAAATATGCAATTATACCTCAGAGTTGAGCTAGAAAAGAATTAAATGCCATTGCTGTTAATTTAGTGAAAGCTGAAAGAAGTCAACAGTAACTATATTAATCTGGAGAGAATTCTCCTTATTGAGACCCACTGACTGTTCTAATGTTGTTATCAATTTTATGGGTAAAGTATGAGAAAAGATTCATGATCTAGTCAGAAGCATTACATACTTAAAAATAGTTGCAAAAGATTGTACTAAATTTTCCAAAAATCAACAAATAACTTTGTAATTATTAGAGTTTGAGCAATTTTATGGTAATTTATATTACTTACAGTTCTAATTCTTGTTTAGTATATATTATTATTTTAAATTAAAGAATAAGTGTAAATTTATTTTCAAGTGTATTTGTACATATTGGTTAGCATAATCACATAATCTTTTGGTAAGAGCATAGTGTTACTAATGCTATTAGTAATGTTAATAGGGGTTCAAAGTACGGGCATATACAGAGTCATAATTATAGGCTCTTATGTTTCTGGTTTTTATTATGGGTACGGTTATAGTTGTGGTTTATGTATTATTTAAATATCATGTAAAATACAATGTTAAAAAGTAATGTGTTATTGATTTCCTTCATGAAATGAAGCAGTTATGCTGAAATGGAGAACAAACATTAAATGTTCCCTTCCAATTCTCAAACAAGTGTCTAATGGGAATGTGACTACCCAAGGAGCTGCTGGCCCTGGATTGCTGCTGTGCAAACGGAAGTCCGTTTTCTTCAGTGGGTTGGCACGTGCTGTATGACCCATACTCCAGAGCACCACCCATACACAGGAGTAGTTGACAACAAAACTGTCATCTTACGTTTTGTTTGTTTGTTTGTTTGTTTGTTTGTTTTATATCTTGCTTTTAAACATAGTGAGGGAAGTGGGGAATGCATATAGTCAAAAGATAATGTGTGGAATTCTCAAAGAATAGATAAAAATGTTACTTTGAAAAATAATATAACCAATTCACTGAGAGGCAATGGATGGGAGAGTGATAGATTTTTTTTTCATAATAAATCTGACTTCCTCTATGTATAAACTTGAAGTATGTACAAACACAATTTGTGCCCTGGAAGTTTTAAAAAATACTACTTGTTCATGAATTAGCTTTCAGACAGTAAACAGGTCTCAAAAACTCCTCACAGTTTAATTTGTGTAAGGGAAGTAAGATGCTACATGGAGAACAATGAAGCCATGTCTGGCTTTTTGTAGGAGACTGGCAGTTACTTTCATAATCAAGAAGGATTAGACCACTTGGCTGGCTTTCAGTCTTTACTGACACATTTATTTTGGTCCTAGGTATCAAATCTGGGCCTCACACAAGCTACATATGTGCACTATCAATGAACTTTACCCTCCTCCTTTCATTCATTTGAAAGGACCTAGCAGAGAGAGCAGCAGCAGAGGCCCAGCAGGCTGCTCCCTGGCCTCAGAAACTGACCTGTGCCAGGGCTTGTTTGGGATTTATGTATAAACAGCAAACACTTTTCAGGATCATGGAGTAAACTTTTCACCGGGATAAAGGTAATAGAATAATTGAAACTGTTTTATAATAATTGGTTTTAACTTAGTAAAGTCTAGGCAATTTAGAAATAATAACCACTTAAGCACCCCGTCCCTGAAATCTCTCTCCCTCTGTAGATGTTAACTTTTGGTAACTTTGCTCTAGTGGTGGGGCTCTGTGAGATTTCCTCCATCCACATTGGCCTTTCATTGTTGTTGGTATTGCTGGGGTTTTGTGGGTGAAACTTCCCTGTCATGTGTAGCAGCACAGTTTAATGGACAACTCCACAGTCTTCTGGCTCTTACGATCTTTCTGCCGCCTCTTCTGTGACACTCCTGAGTCCCCAGGGTAGAAGCTGTGTCATAGATGTATCAGATGGGGCTGGGCACCCTACGGTCAGTTCTGTATCTTGACTGGTTGTAGTTTTCAGTAACTGTCTTAGTCTCCTCTAAAAATAAGCTTCTTTGAAGAAGAGCGAGACCTACACTTATCTGTGTATATAGGGATGAATATTTTAAATGCAATTATAAATTATACCGGTTTAGAAAAGTGGCCATAGCAGGCTGTCCCCTAGACTCATGACCTCACTCGCCAGGATGTTTATACGTCTTGTGCTACATAATTAACAGGGTAGCAAACTGAACCTATCTTGTGTGGCAGTTACAAAACTTGAGTGAGTTCATATATGTAAACAAAGACATCTTGACGTAAAGTTAGTGTCAAGTAGCCAATGGTTTCATTTTCACCATATTTTCACCATTATTATTCGTGTATAATTTTTTAGATCTGAGTGTACACTTGTAAATTTATCATTGTATATATTAAGATATTGGTATATAAATATATGTTCTGATACATATATGTGTAAAATCAATGAGCTACTTGTATTCCTAAATTTGTTATCATTAAGAAACCCTTAAAGTATTTTAGTAATCTTTATGTTTTATACTGTTAAATGGTGTATGGCTTTAGATGCTCTTATTCTTTTAAATACTACATATGGTTTTATATGCTACATTCTTTTAAATATAAGATGTGTTTGATTCAACAATTTCACCGGTTGTCAAAGTGTTTAACAATGATGCTTTGAGCTTTTAAAGCCCTTAGAATGAAATGGTTTTAGTTTTAAACTTTCATGTTTCATATATGAACAAGAGAATTTTATATAAAAGTTTATTTTTACACGACTTTCTAAACCTTCCACTAAAGGTGCCACATCAAAATGGAACTATAGGTTTAGATTATTTGAGAGATTGTGTTCGAAACATATTTTTCCTTTGGGTTATATCTGGAATTAAATCAGCAAAACAAAACCGTAGTAGAATTTGTAAAAAAATTTTCAAAACTTAAAAATATCAGTATATTACACATCCAGTGGTGTTACTTCTTTTGCTTTATATTGATTTAATTACTGTGTTATCATAAGAACTTATGAGTAGGAACTAAAAATAACTTACACATGTGTATAAATAAAGTTTATATTTTCTAATTCTGGGGAAAATAACCCCATTTATCTGTCTGCATATCTTCATGTCCTCTCATTCATATCTATGGATTTCTTAAGTATGACTGATTTTGTAGTAGTACTTATTTAACAAACTGGGATGAAAAAAATATGTGAGTAAATGATTATTCTTGTTTTCATGGGTCAGTTACATGCGTGCGTGTGAGTGTGTGTGTGCGTGCATGCGTGCGTGCATGTGTGTGTGAGTGTGTGTGAGTGTGTGCGTGCATGTGTGTGTGTGTGTATGTGTGCGCGCGTGAGTGCGTGTGTGCGCATGTGCGTGTGCCTGTGTGTGTGTACCTATAGGTGGGTACAGGAAATTCTCCCCATGCTTGTGGAGGCCATCCATCTTATTTTTGGACAGGGTTTTTCACTCGCTTGCTGGTTAGGCAAGGCTGGCTGCTCAGCAAGCCACAGTACTGAGCTGGCTGTACCTCTCCAGTCTCCAGTGCTGGATATAGGCTTAGATATGCTGCTGCGTCTGTCCTTTTCTGTGGATACTGGAGATCTGAACTCATATCCTCTCGCTTACACAGCACCATTTCTCCAACTGAGACATCCCTCACCCCCTGTCACAATGACTCATAGCACTTTCAGTAATAGAATATAAACGTTGCTCTCTAGTCTCCATTGTTTCGTCACTGTGTTATAGATAAAGGGATTGGTCCTGTGGTAACATCCTTTTCTACATATGCCCACGTGGCCCTCAAGGTCTTCATCCCGTTGCCTCTTCATTTTCTTACCCTGCAGCATACTGACTTGTCCATCAAATTTGCTGATGCATATTATCACAGTTTTATCACAGATCCTGGCTGCTATGGCTCAATAAATGTGTTATAGTTTAGTTCTTAAAGGATGAATTTTGTGCACATTTATATTATATTTATGAGAAAGGATTTGGGATCATGAGGAAGTCATTTTATTGATACATGGAGAGCAAGGAGCAACTGCATTTCTCTCCCAAATAAACAGTGAATATCTTCAGTAAGAACTCATGATCCTATTGAATTTTTAGCATTTTCCAGAAAATTTCATGCTACTCTATTTTTTGAAATTATAGCTTTTACCAGATTATTCTGCTTTCTTTATGTCAGTAGAAAACTAAACAATACAAAATGTGAGATAACATTTTGGTGACGTTTGATAAATTTAAAAGTATAAAAATAAAATGCTATTATTGCTATGTATGTTAAAGCTTAATAGTTATTTTAAGGATGGCATAATTTTGTTTTCATAAAAAGTAGGATGAACTAATTTTCTTCATAGATTAAAGAACAAGTCATAACTTCACTGAAGAGGTTTTGTTGTTCATAATCATCCAAGTGAATATAAAAATATTTTCATGTTCATCTCTTTTAAATAGACTGATTTATATAACATTCCTTATTAAGGCTTCCTGATACAGAGTCCATTTCTTCATATGGTAGGAAAACATCTATTATTCAAGGTAGGCGTCTGATTTGTTACTATCTTTCATGAGAACATTTCACCTATCTTTTCTTATTTCTATTATAAGTTGAAAGATAGCAAAGAAAAAAGTCAACTTTCTCACTGCACACAGCCCAGCACTGTCAGAAATGTCACAGGTTAATGGCACAGCCCAGCTCCATTTATCTTATTCTGGCAACTCAGCCAACCTAGTACAATCTAACAAAAAGATTCCTGCTGGACCGGGGAGCATTCTCTGCCTCGTCTCCCTTATTGTGGTGTCTGCGACAGCATTTGGTGTGCAGAAACTTCACTTCACGTTGCTTCAACACTCCTCACTAAGGATAAGGCATTTTAGAAATTTAAAATTAGTTTTCAAATATAAGTCAATAGAGCATTTTTTAAAAAAATTCGCCTAAGCTGAAGATCCTGTAAAGACATAAATGTTTTTGTAATTTTTTATTTTTCAGGAGATATAAATGATGTAAGGGTATATTTTGAATTCTCTACATGTCTGAGCATATTTAATTATTTGCCAAAGACATTCATTTTAATATCATAATTGCTGAAGTTTGTGAGCATTACCCAGGTCACTTGGTAAATATGTCCCAGTAGCTCAGGAATATGTCCTCGTAGTGATGATAAAATGTCAGCAACTTATGTTCCTTGAGTTACTATAAACTTATTTCTTATTCTGAATTTGATACTTAGCAATATTATTGGTATCTCATCAAGGAGATCATCACCCAAAATGGTGTCTCTGTAGTCATTTCCTCTGGTTTTGATGGTCAGGATTAGTAAGACCTATATTCTCTACTGAAATAGAAAAATCAACCTTAAAAATTGAGAAATATTTTGGATTTTAGGATTGGTCTCTGTATAAGTGTAAGTTTATGCATGTGCTGCTACTCTTTTGGGATAATTTACATATTTAAAATGAACTATGGCTGTAATCTAAATGATTTTTTTCTTTTATTCAATCATGAACTAGATTTTTTTTATTGTTCTCTGCAATTATTATTGCTTGTTCTATGGTCAGTCTCAAAGTGTGTCACTCTTTCATATACACCATTCAGTCTGTCATGCTTGCACATGTTGTTCATACACACCATTCAGTCTGTCATGCTTGCACATGTTGTTTATACACACCATTCAGTCTGTCATGCTCGCACATGTTGCTTTGCTTTTGATCTTATTTTCATCTGCATGTATACGTGAGCTTTAGTACTCATCACAAAAAAAGACAAGTCATCTTCAGTTTGAATAATTTCTTCAGCTAGATATTCTCTTGAATCTCTATTAGCACATACTTACTTTGATATTTCTGTTGTCAGTCCACTAATTTAATGGAGAAAGCTAGTATCTATTTTTGAAGCATCTTATTTCTTTCTAATATGGGTTTCATGTTAATATTCTAAAACAGGTATCAATGCAAGTGTAGTTTAAATGTATACTTAAATAATAACATATTAGTAAAATTATTTTATATTAATGTAAACAGTTAAAGAATAAAACATTAGACCAACAGATACATACTTAAATATATTTTATAGTAATTAATGTTTAAAAATTGGACTTTTTTCTTATTATATCATAGGTATAGTGTTTTATAAAATAGAAGATTAAGAAAACAGTTAAAATTGTTTCATGTATCCAGTTGAAGCAGACATTTTGAATTTTTTTTTTTAATTTTTAAAATTGCTATTAGTTCTTGGAGAATTTTGATCAATTCCCTTCTTCCCATAATGTATCCCTGACCCTAGACACCCAACCTTGTACCTTTTTATCTATTTTAAAGACTTTTCAAGACCAGTTTCTGATGTCCAAATACTTGTCCATGTGCGGTCTTTCACTGGGATATGGTTGACTTACCAGGAGCCACACTCGAGAACATGGCTCTTCCTTGCCGTAGCTACTGTGTGCCAATGGTTTCACAGCGAGGGGTGGGATGGTTTGCCGTAGCTACTGTGTGCCAATGGTTTCATAGCTAGGGGTGGGATGGTTTGCCGTAGCTACTGTGTGCCAATGGTTTCACAGCGAGGGGTGGGATGGTTTGCCGTAGCTACTGTGTGCCAATGGTTTCACAGCGAGGGGTGGGATGGTTTGCCCAGCTTCCCTCTCCATGTGGTATTTGGCCTGGCTTGGCCTTGCCATAGGTTTTCTGGATACCATCTCAACTACTGTAAATTCCAAAGTGGAACAGCCCTTCTGTGTTCACAAGCTAGTGTTTCCTTGTATTTTTCTACAACTTTTGGCTTCTACAGTCTTTCTGTCCCCTCTTCTGCATGATTCTTGAGCCTTGGCAGGGGATGTATGTAGTCTCTATGTTCCCTGTAGGTGTAAGTATTATTCAGTCTTTTTTTTTTTTTTCTGCACTTTGGCCAGTTATGGATCATGGTGTTGATCACCATGTACAACTGGAAGGTTACACAACTGTTGGGTGACACTTGATGGTGTGGGTTACAAGAGGCATTTATCTATGGGTATAGTAAGTCATTCGAAGTAGGTTTAATTCTGTGTGTATTTAGTAGAAAGATAGTAATATAGTCCATCCTATGCTGTACAACCTATACAAGTCTTGGTTCTTAGTCCATTAAAGGTACCAGGTATAGGTTTCTTTCTGTGAAGTAGGACTTAGTCTAATCAGAAAGTGTCTGGTTACTCTCATAGTGTGTATGCACCGATTGCACCAGTCGGTATGTCTTGTGAGGCCAGCCAGTAATGTTATTTGCAGGATTCCTGGCTGACTATGATGGATGATTATCTTTTTGCTCTTCTAGCAGAGCATCATCCAGTACTATGAAAGTGAACCAGTGGTATAAAGCTTCTAGACTCTAACCAGCTTCGTCTTTGCCATTTTTTTTAAGCCAGGAATGTAGTACCTTCAGCTTCAGGAACTTTTAATTTCTGGAGGAAAACCAAGAGCAATACAAAGAGCTCGTATTGCTTAGATGAGTCTATGCAAACATGCTTTATATTATTCCTTATACTGGGCTTTTTCTTAGTTTGCTCCTAGTATCTATTAATAACATTGTCTTCCTATAATAAGGTATCTCTAGATGTGTGTATGTATATGGGTATATATGTATGTATGTATGTATGTATGTATATCTATATGTGTGTGTACATATATATGTATACTTCTATTAATACAAATATATGTGAGTAAACTTATTTAATTCATATATCTATGAGTCAGTCTCTCTGTCTCTCTGTCTCTCTTTCTCTCTTTCTGGAAGCTTCTACATTAGTAGGATTCCATATGCCTTCTTTTTGAATGGTCTTTAGTATTTCTAATCCATCTTCATACCACCCTACCCTCCCTGAAGCAGACTTTGTATACAACAACATAAACTACATTTGGGAGGGGATTAGTAATTGTAATAAAATAATAAGTACATTAAGTAGAGTTCCTAGATTTTTGTTTGTTTAGTGAATCTAAGCTTTAATGTATAGTTCAGGAAGATAGGCACGCTTTTTTGTATCATCATTTTATGTGTGTTGACTTGGTCATTGAGTCCCATTGCTTTAAATAGTGACATGGTGAGATGACAGTGCTAGGATTTGTGTGGGATTACAGCCCTAATAGATAATGATGCTCACCATGTGGGTATTCATTAGTTTGTTTCACTGTCAGTCAATATTGGTGGGCTAATTCCCTTCAGGATGAGCATGTTTATCTATTGATTGATATACACATCTGCTTCACACAGAGCTTTTGAATTCTTTTGTGCCTGTGCAAATTATATTTGTCTTACAGAATTTCTTCTCATCCTGATCATGTTCCTGCCCGCTGCCTCCTTGTTAGTTCTGCAGTCCTAATCTCCTTCTGCCCACGGCTTCTCTTGCATCTTGTGATGGTGTGGCTGCTCCTGGGTTTGGCAGACAAATAGCTTTGTTGCTAGTGCATCTGCTTTCTGTGTTTAGTGCTCCTGTAGCCCTGTCATTGTGTCAGACATTGTTCTACTAATAGCCTTAGAATACTTGCTAATTGAAAGGCAATGTTCTCCTTAATTCACTGTAGTTGCTTAAAGCATTCTTTACTTTTAAATCATTTTTATGGCTATTACCTCTTATAAGTATGTTTAAAACTGACAATTTAGTTTTATAGGAAAAGCAACCTTAGTATTATCTTTATCTTGTTTTGTTTCTAAAGGACTTCCCATTTGCTTAGCAAACAATCTATAGTGTTTGTATAATTACTAATGATATATTACTACAGTAAAAGTAGTGGAATTTTTATAGCATTAATGAAATGCTATTGCTGATGGTATGTGCTTTGTATATGTGTAACATGTACATACTGTGCTCTTGTGTATGTACAATATGTAAAACTTGCAAGAAGTAATTGATGTTATTATATGACTCTCACACTTAAGCTTATTATTCATTTCTTTCAGTGATTTGTGTTTTGAATATTTCTCCATGCTCATTTCTTAATTATTAGAAATTCATGGCTCCAAATTTATTTTTGTACTTTAGCAACCAACACTTTATAAACTTATTTACAGTATTTGACTTTTTATATTAGGAAATATATATATACATATATATATATATATATATACATACATACACACATGCATGCACACACACACACACACACACACACACACACAGACACTCAGGAGTGTTAATCAGGAGAATCTCTATATGTTTGAACAACTTGTACTATACACAGTAATCCAGTCTAGGCAATATAATGAGAATTCGTCTGGAAAAAACTGAAACAAAACCCAATCCATTAAACAATGTAAAGGAATGATGAAAATTGGGATTGCTGCTCTGTGGTAGGTACCCTAATTCTAAATTTCATTAAAAAATTAATTTGTGAGTAACTCGGCTATGAACAAGTGACACTCTATAACTTACCATCAAATGTATTATTGGGAGGGAAAGCAGTGCACCATCAGTTTGTTAACCTTGGGTTTATTTCATCTCACATTAGCTTGTTTTTGTCCTAAGATCTTGCTCTACAGCCCCGACTACCTATGCAATGCTCTATGTGGCCCAGGCTAGCCTTGACCTCACATTTTTCTGTCCTCAGCTTCCTAAGTACAGAAGTCATGAACATACACCATCCTTCTTTGTTGTTAACATAACATTACATAATTGTAAGACAGTACAGATTTAAGCTTTTCAATTAAGAAAAATTATGTATTTTAGAATCGATGTGTTCTCAATGCTTATAAATATTGAGTAGATATCTGACACTAGCTAAACACTTAACAACTATTAAAATACTATTTTTGAAAAATAACAAACAAGGCCCATAAATCTCTATTGCTATAAAACTGAAATTTCAGTGTCAATAGTATTTGTATTCATTGATAATGCTTAGGAAATTGTAGACTTAACAATCAGATTTATGTTGTGTAAGTTACTTGATGGCTTGCTCAGCTTTGTTTCTGAGTAAACAAAAATGACGTGCAAAAATAGCCTTACATTAACGTATTTTCAGGATAAAAAATCTTATAATGTTGGATCCCATCTCCCAGAGTTGTTATTAGTTATCCTGTTCTATTATTAGTAAGGTTCTGTTTTTCAGAACCATACTGTCAACTGGACTGGGTTTCCAGCTCCCATGTCAGGTGAGAGAACTTGTCAATCTCCACAGACATCTGAGGTAGTAATTCATCATAAAGCATCATGTGCTATTGGATCTATTTCTGTTAGGATCCTGAAATAAAATTCCCCTTCCTATTGACAATTAAATTTAAAATTTTCTTATGGAGCTTAAAAAGAGAAGTGAAAATTCAGTTTTATGTAGCTGCTTTGCTTTGAAGAATTTTCACCAACAAATGTAGATTGCAGAACCTGTCTAAGTACTTGACATTGTATTTTGTCTTCACATGTTAAATAAATACTTCGAATGTGGATAATTCTTCTCATTCAAATTTAACTTTCCCTTACTATGCTAATCTCAATAATTGAATTAATATCATAAAACAGTTTTGGGACACTAGATTGATTTACTAAAATAAATATGTTTTATTTAGAATTTTGTACTGAGCAGGACTATGTAATAAATCTCAAGGAGGTGAAAATACTAGCTTCTAACATATAGGCAAATCCTATATATGTTTTAAATGAATAATTCTTTATAGATCCTTAAAATTTACAAATGTAAATTCTTCAATATGCCACATATTAATAATTTAAATTTGTAAATCTGCTGGAATGAAATTTGTGAGGTGAAATTAACCAAAGAAAACAAGCAGAAGCAGAAGAAGAGAAGGGGGGAGAACCGAGGAAGAAATAGTTTCAGGAAAATAACGGTATTTGGAATTGGCAGGCATATTGTGCATTCAGGTATGCATGAAGGAGGCTCTGCCCTGGAAGAAGTCAAGTTGAAAAACAAAAGCAATTATCAGTGCAAATTAAAATGCACCACAGATCAATAGGAAGAGATGCCATGTGCCTAGGAGTGGATGAGCGCAGTTCTTTTTAGTTGGGGATAAGAGAGTTAAACAAGTCCTGCAGCGAGCCTTGCAGAATGAAAAGCAGGCTGTGAAGCTGACAAGGGAAGACGGCCTAGTGCAAGTACTGCGAGGAACACACATGATTGTACCGTATCATGAGAACGTTATGTCTGTTCTCAGAGTATGAACAGCCATGTGCATTATCTGCGCACATCATTATGCCACATTCTGAGCATATTATGTCTGTTCCCTGAGTACTAAGAGCTATGCGCGTTATTGAGTACACCATAAAGTGGGAAAGAGCATCACACACTCTCACAAGTGTAAAAAGAAATGACGTCACTTTTCCACGTATATAGAATGATAGAATGATTGTTCTAAGAATTGTCTGTACTATGTAAGAGCCCAAGTTAGCTAAAGGTATATAAAAGATTTCCATTTGCCGCTTGTAAGTATCAGGCAAGGGAAGGCTTTTCTCCCTGGATTCAGAGTGAGAGAGTTTACTCTGACAGTTTGTCTTCACTGTCGACTTGACTCGATTTAAAATCTCTGAGGAGATTGGTTAAGCATACCAGAGGTGTGTTTGTAAAGGCAGGCTCTGCAGAGCTAACTGCGGAAGGAAGACCCACCCCGAATGCCGGTGCTAAGCTTTCATTAGCTGCGAGAAAAAAGGAGCAAGTAAGCCAAGCGCCTATCTATCTCAGGTAGACTACCATCTCGGAACCCCGCCTGGCCACCGTCTTTGGCAGTGATGGTGAATACCTCTAAAACCATGAGCTAAGTTGATCCCCTTCTGCTCCGACACAGAATTTTTGGTTATGTCTTTTACCTTAAATATAACCATTTTTTTTCTTTTAGATATTTTCTTTATTTACACGTAAATTTCTCCATTCCCAGTTTCCCCTCCAAAA
>NW_022196898.1:86874157-86922052 GCF_008632895.1 Mastomys coucha
CAGCCCTGAGTTTGATTATTTCCTCCCTTTGACTCCTCTTGGGTGAGTTTGCTTCTTTTTGTTCTAGCGTCTTAAGGTGTGCTGTCAACTTGCTGGTAATATAACCATTTTTTTTTGTAACCAAATCTATTTGAGTTCACCTGTCATAATAATAATTATTTTCCTCATGAAAAAACTTAGGTGAAGTTCCCGAGCTGCTTGTTGGCGTTCATCCATTTACTGTCATGACAAAGTACCCTTGCATCATGGAATAAACATGTATGTCTACAGTGTTGGATGCTCACACTGGAGTTCTGGAGTCTAGATGCTCAAGAGTAGACTTCGACTCAGTCTGAATCCTGGTGAAAGCAGTATGTGGTGGCTTTCCTCAAGCAAGGCCTCACGTAACTGTTCATCTGCATCTCTGTAGAGTCCCCAGTGCTGCAGGATTTGGGCCCAGAGTATGATTCAGTTGAACTGCAATCATCTTCTTAAGTCACTCCCTGATAAGTCTGATTACCCCACTGGAGTGTTAGAGCTGCGGTGTGTGGGTATTAGGGGGTCACGGTTGAGGCCGTGGCACCTGCAAATCTCCGTTTCGCTGCTTATACCCATTCACTAGACTTTTTCTCAGCCCTCTTGTTACTTTGCTCACAGCTATGCTTTAAACTCCACTTCTATAATTTACCGTCACTGAAATTAGTACTTAAGAGAAACTCAAGAACAGAAATGCTGTCTTACAAATCTCAAATTAAACGAACTGTCTTGGAAAGAGGCTTTGGGGAAGGAGAATAACAAAAAAAAGCAGTGGGTCTTGATCTCTTTTACATACCGCATCTTCCAACACAGCACCACACACAATAGACTACTGTGCAGAAAACTCTTATTTGAAAAATATAAGCCGAAGTCAGGCATGGTAGCACACACCTTGAATCCCAGCAGCCAGGAGAGAGAGGCAGGCAGGTCTGCGACTTTGAGGCCAGCTTGGTCTACAAATTGAGTTCCAGGCCAGCCAGGACTGCATTGTCATGCCCTGTCTCCACTCCTAAAAATTAGCCAAATATATCAGAAAGAAAATTTTTTTTCTACACTTCTCCCAACTTTTTATTTCTTTTTCTTTTATGAGATATTTTATTTATTTACATTTCAAATGTTATTCCCTTTCCCAGTTTCCCCTCTGGAAAGCCCCCATCCTATCCCCCTTCCCCTGTTTCTATGAGGGTGTTCGTTCCCCCAGCCACCCACCCACTCCCCCTACTCTCTCTTCAATAAATATCCATTATAAGTTTATCTTATACAATTATTTTCCTAGGCAATTTTTGTACTTTGGATGTGAAATGTTCCCAGGCCTTATGTTTAAACAGTTGGTCCTTAGACGGTGACACAGTTTTGGGGGTGTTATGGGACCTTGAGATAGGAAGCATGTAGAGCGGTGGTGACAAGTTAAGTCTCCCACTGCCGCATATGGAGCTGTGTCACCCACTGCGATGGAACGGTCCTCCTAACGGCGGGACCAACTTAACTTCTTCTAACTTGCTTCTGTCAGATATTTCATCAAGAGATAAGAAATCCTAAATAATGCAGGCATATTCAACTTTAATGTCTCTCTCCATGTCTGATGGGTAAAACGTTATGTGACACCAGGTATGGAGGAGAACAGATATAGTCCCAGGACTCAGGAGGCTAAGGCAGAAACAAGGGTTCTATGACAGCCTGGACTGCAGCATCCTTTATGTATAGTAAACTTGCTCAACCAGGAAATTACAAAATGATGCAGGCTTAGCTCGGGCAAGTACAAGGCATTTTAGCATTACTTAGGGGGAAAAAGGAGCAGGACTCCAAAGTAACTGTCCTGATTAGTTTTTTGTTTGTTTTGTCAACCACACAGGCTAGGGTCCAAGGGGATAAGGCACCATGGTTACCTGTAAGCAAATCTATGGGGGCATTTTCTTGATTGTTAGTTGACAAAGGAGGGTCCAGGCCACTGAGAGTCTTGCCATAACTGTGCAGGTGTTCCTGGGATGTATAAGAAAGCTAAGCTAGCCGAATGATCCAGAAAGAACAAGCAAGTAGGTAATGTATCTCCATGCTCATGGCTTAGTTTTTGCTTTGCCTTCCCGTAATGAAATTCTGCATCAGTCAGTAAGTAAATCTTTTCCTCTTCCAGTTTCTTTGGTCATGTTTTGTCACAGCAATAAAGGCAATGAAGACAGTGGACTGGAATGGCTGCCACCTCATTAATGAGAGAAGTTTTGCCTGGAGACTGTAGAAATGCTCCAGAAACGAGATGTTGATTAGGAATATGGAAATTGACACATCAGTATCAAAATTCTCAAGAGGTATAAATAGGTTGTAGTACATAGCTGCAAATAATAAATTGGCACACACCAATTTCATGAGTGTTAGTAAGGAGAAGAAAAAAATATACACATTAATTTTTTGTTGTTGTTTGAGGCATGAGACCAAGTTTCACCTACAGCAATATCAGATAGTGGAGTGTTTATATCATTTTTCCAAGGCCCATTTTCAGTTTGGTAACAGAAAAAGGGCCAGATGGAACCTGTGTGCAAGTCACATTACAACGGAGAGACATCACACTTTGAAGAATTGAATATTATATAGGATTTAATAAATCTATCTGAATGTTGTAATAAAGGTAGGCATTATCTTTATTACACTGAACAGTAAACAAATTTGGTCTTTAGTCTATCAGTAGTTCTCAACTTGTGGTTGTGACCCTTAGGGGGTCAAATGAATCTCTCGCAGGAGTCTCATATCAGATATCTTGCATATCAGATATGTATATTACAATTCATAATGGTAGCAAAATCAGAGCTATGAAGTAGCAATGAAAATAATTTTATGGTTGAGTATCACTATACCATGAGGAACTGTGTTAAAGGAAAAGCATTTGGAAGGCTGAGAACCACTGGATGGGCATAGTCTATCCACCAAGGCTCTTCTCTCTAGAAATACCCATGGAAACTTAGAACAAGATAATACTCCTGTTTGCAAGGCAGTGGAAGAGAGCCAGACGAAATTGCTTCTCATCAACTGTAAAGCCCTTTAGGGCTATATTTTAGTGAATACACTATTTTGTTTTTGCTTTGGAGATAAACTTTCCCTGGTAAGTATTTAAATGCTATGTCAGAGACAAAGGATATTGATATTAATCACAGTAATCCCAAAATCTGTAATACAAATTGTTTTCTTATATCTATACTTTAGATTTCCCATGGATAAAGGTTCAGGAGACCTGGTTAAATGTGAATTTTAGTTAGTATTTTTTCTCATTATTGGTAAATGCCATGTGATATTTGAAGTACACTCTCATTAAAAAATGAAAATAAATTAAAAATCACAGTTTATCTGTAATTCACATTTATCTGGACACCTTCTATCTTATCTGGTAACAATTCATGAGCTATGTAGGACCCATGAGAGAAGCCTAAATGTATACAGGCTATGCCCCAAGGAAGAGCTAGGTTTGTCAGAGTCACAGCTTTTATGCCAGATAGAAGCAGGTTGCTGTTGGGACGACATGCAGCATCATGTGCTTGAGTCAAAGAAAACTCTGGGAAATGGGCAGGAAAATAATGGCCCAGGTTTTCCATTTTTGGAGTTCAAAATAAGCTTGTACAGGGACCTTCATAGTCAATAGTGGGTTGTCTTGACTCACATCCATCTACAAAATAAATCAGCCTGAATTCTTATGCTAAGAGCTGTGTTTGCACTACAAGCTTGATAACTGTGCCTTTAAAAATGTATCTAGTTCAATCTACTTTGCTTTTTTTATATGCTCTGTAAACTAAGGTTAGAGAACAATCACTGTATACTTTATAAAATATACCATAGTATCTTTTCTACTATCCGTATGCCCATAGATGGTTTTAACAAACACTTTTGAGTTCCACATTTTGTTTACCGTTTTAGTGATAGTAATAAACACAGAATAAATTCTTTGGAAAGGCATCTATCTGCATCTACTTCCCTCTACTTCAAAGAACACCTTTTCCCCCTTAGCACTCAGGAGTAAATTGCCTCAGGTTATTATGGTCTGTAATAAACAAAGCATTTTTCTCAATTACCCAACACCTTTCTGGGTTATGCTTTCATATATATCAGCATTTGCTGTAGAAAAATCCCTCATATTTAAATTTGGTTTGTGAAATTGGGCAAATTCAATACTGTTAGGACATCTTCCCTGTAGCATCCAAGTTACATTCTCTGTGTTTCTAATGGAGCCAAATGGAAATGCCTTCCAGTTGAGTGTAAAGGTTATCAGGTGTGGTGGGCACCAGTGTTTTCTCTTTCATCCTGTCTATGACTGTCTTCAGCTGAGTAATTCATACGGGATAGACATGTGCTTATCTCAGTTCTGGATGATAGGGCGTTCTAGAGCAGCTGAGCTGCATCGTAAGGCTGCATAAGTCAGGGAAGGGCTCTGTGTCTTCACAGAGCAGAGGGCAGAAGAACAAGCCACTCGAAGTGTGAGGCCTTTAAAGCAGCTAGCCACATTTATTAGGGAGGAATGCCCATGAGATATCAACTCCAAAGGGCCCCCTTCCAGTCCCGACAAACCTGTAACATCCGACTTTCAGTAGGGCATGTTTAAACGATGTCAGATATCAAATGTACATATAAACACACAGTGTGTACCTGTGTACAAACACACATTCCCACAGTGTATAGGCACACTCGTGCGTGCATACACACACACATACATACACACTCTCACACACACATATTGGTCCATGAGTTTTCACCTTTTTGTCCTTCTCCCGTTCATTGTTGAGTTTCAACAAAGACAGGAGCTTTATGGCCGTGTTCTTTTGGCATACATGGCCTTTTAGATGCTGTTCAGCTCATGCCTTTCAATCTTAAGTGGAGGGCACACAAAGTGTTAGCAAGTGAGAAGCAGTGTCTGTGCTTGGGAGAAGGCAACGGCAAGGAGAGCAAATATTTGCTCAGCTTTTAACGGCAATCGCACACCATTTTGGATGGGTGATTATAAATGCCCTAGTAATGAGTCATTGGTGTTTGCTCTATCTCACACATATGGAAACAAGCTTTATGCTTGGCTGGTCCCTAACTGCATTGTGTTGTGGATGTTAGATAACATCATAACAGTAAAACTCTTCCTATTAGTGGTTACCATCACTCTATGCTCAGCATTACCTAACCACAAACGGAATTAGACAAAAATTTCTTCCCCAAGGAAGCCAGAAGAAGGAACCAGATTCCCAGTACAAACGATCGTGAGCCATCATATGTGTACTGAGAATAGAATTGGGGTCCTTGAGATAAATAGCCAGTGCTCTTCCCCACTGCGCCCTCCCCTCTGCTCCTAGAGAAGACTCTTGTTGCTGTGATAGAAAACTCACTCTACTGAAGCACATGTTGGACGGCCTTTGGAAAATACAATTGCTCACAGTTACTTAGGGTTACTTTGATTTACAGGCAAATATGGAATTTTATTTAGAGGTTACTTGCTGCCAAGGCTGACAACACACAACTAATACTAATAGAGACCTAATAATTACCTCACTTCCTTCCTTCCTTCCTTCCTTCCTTCCTTCCTTCCTTCCTTCCTTCCTTCCTTCCTTTCTTTCTTTTCTTCCTTCCTTCTTTCTTTCTTTCTTTCTTTCTTTCTTTCTTTCTTTCTTTCTTTCTTTCTTTCTTTCTTTCTTTCTTTCTTTTTTTGGTTTTCTAAAACAAGGTTTCTCTGTGTAGCCTTGGCTGTTCTGGAACTCACTCTGTAGACCAGACTGGCCTTGAACTCAGAAATCCTCCTGCCTCTGCCTCCGAAGTGCTGGGATTAAAGGCGTATGCCACCACTGCCCAGCATAATCACTATGTTTATAAACTGTGAAGTGCCATGGTAAACATCTTCTGTGGGTTTCTCATGGTTAATCTTAATTGTTACCTTTATTAGTTCTGAAATCATTAGGAGAAGTACTTCTGGGTAGGGTGATCTGTGAGGGTGTGTCCAGGAAAAAATACCTGAAGGGGTAGGGTGGAAAATCTCTCTTCCCCCCTGTGTGTGTGTATGTGTGTGTGTGTGCGTGCATGTGTGTGTGTGTGTGCATGCATGTGTGTGTGTGTGTGTCTATCCTTACTTTGTAAATCTTAGCAATAGTGACTGAAAAAAGTTGATATATAATATGATTTATCAGAAATTTAAATTAATATATGCTTGGTATATTATATCCAAATATTCTTTTTATTCTTTATATTTTTGTTTAAGTGAGAATAGATGTAGAATGTTTGATTAGTGAGTTTATAATCTAATATATTTAAATAAGGTAAAATTAAAAATATTTAATCCATAGACTACCCGGTAAGATTTGTTTAATTGTATTTATAATATTTTTTTTACTATTTATGTATTAAATTTATATACTTCCTTTTTATCTTATCAAGAATATCATTCCTACAAAGTAGGAATTGATCATTCTACAACTTAATAAGAGTTTCCTGAGGACATATAAGACCTGGCACACACTGGTCAGATTTTGCTAAGAAATATGTCTCTAAAACGTGTTGTACTATTTACATCATGGAGTGGAGGGCAAGATGGGAATTCAGAGGTAATGCATAGTTGAGCCTAAGTTAGCAAGAGCTAGTCCCTAAACCTTACTGATATGTTTTTGACAAACAACAAATTAAACAATCAGTTCTCGTGCAGTTCTGTGCTCAGAAATAAATGGAGTAGAGACAAATCAATAATGCCAAATAGAAAAAGACAAAGGCACTAGTACAATAAAGTGATTTCCTAGTCTCCAAGAGCTACAAATAATAGAAAGAAAACTCGTAAGTGTGCCCCTAAAGGATTTTCTTTCTAGATAGGTGAGAAATCATGTTATTTTTCAAAATTTGTTATGGATAGTTACTGTTCTATTGCTACTTTGCCTGAGAAAATAGGACTATAAAAATCGAAACCTCTGTAGGGAGAGAAAATGAAAAGTTAGGACAGTATTGATTCCATTTCTATTTTTACTAATTAAGGTTATATTGCATAATATTTTTTCCTCCTGATCTCACTAAAAGGAATTAGGAAATAGCATGGAATGTTTCCAGAAACAAAACATTAACTGGATATTTTAATCATCATGACTTCTTAAAGAACTCCTATATATTTCTATGATTTTTTCATATGATCTCATCTTTATGTCATCTTCCACTAAAGCCACACACTGAATGGCTTAATTTTGTCTTTCTGTTAAAGACTACTAAATATCTTTTTGCCATTTCTATAGTGCAAGCTGTGTTATTGTACTGTTACAGAATTTCCAGAACAAACACTTGAGATGTCAATAAAATATACAATTTGCTATATGATATTCTGTAGAAAAGTATGATTCAAAATATTATAGTTAAAACAATACAACCTTTTTTTAAAACTGACTACCAGGTACGGTAACACATAACTACGTTGTAATTCCCAGCGTTTAAGAGTCTAAGGCAGAAGAATCAGAGATTCAGGGCCACCCTGAGCTAAATAGTGAGTTTAGAACTAGCCTCTTCTCTGTGGGAAGACATGTTGTGGAAAAGAAAAGAAAGAAAAACTAAATTAAACTTTAAAAATCCAGGATGTATTAAATTCATGAATAAAATTGTCAAGGAAAAATCATAAAAATTAAAAAGATTAAAAAAGTTCAAACAAAAGTAGCATAAAGAAATAATATAAAACCAGGCAGTTCTACTACAAAAGATTGGAAAGCTAGATTTAGTCCTCAACCCTTAGCAGTTCAAGCTGATGAATTATCATTGATGCTACATTCGTCTCATTGTAACCATCAGCAATGAGCCTTCATCAGTTGTAGCTGTAAATGAAGACAGGTGTGGAGACAGCCCTTTGGCTTCCAGATGTTATTTTTCAATAAAATAAACCTGAACTCCTCAGGAAAATTATTGATTTTGTGGACTGTGTTAGGAAGAATAAAGAATTACTGTAGAAAGTCATCTAAGGCTGAGGACTTAAAATGAGCTGGAAAGCCTCGATGGCTGGAACTGTCCTAATGGCCTGCACTGGTGACTGAGACTAAATGCGTGGCATAGATTTTTTCATATTTCATTAAAATTCACAGTATAAGATAAATACTGACACTTTAATAATAGAATAAATGAAAAAGGGGTTAATTTTCCTCAGGGGAATTTTAAATATTCTATAGGATTATTCTTAGTCCATAAGTCACCTCCTCTTCTATCTATAATTCATGTTCACCTACAAGCATATTCACACACACACACACACACACACACACACACACACACGTGTAATTCTCTTCCGTATACTGTAGGGAAGGAAGAAAATGCGGTATCATATTTATGATCAAGGCTAATGCCACCCATGGTAATACCGACTCCCATCCTATAGGTGGCGGTGTTAACAGCATTTCAAGTTTTAGGTACTCTTCCCAAATCCACAGTCTCAGTTTAATCTTGATGACAGCAATGAAAGCATCATACAATAGCACACCCGTGGACATCCCAAACCCCCACACGTCTGACTGTCAGTCTTGAAATGGTAGACTGTCCATGTCATAGTAAACAAGAAAAGAATGAGAAACTCTGATAGACTAAAGGAAATTGAGGACATATCCTAGTATATCCTGGAACAGAAATGGGGCATCCACGCAAAAATTGGAACAAACTTCTGAAATTTAATTAACAGGAGCATACCAATGCTCACTTTGTAGATTTGACGAATATGTAAGATATGAAATGTTAATGATAACCTTCTTATCTGATCTGTGTAGGGAAAAATAAGCATTTTAGAGTATCATGCATAAAGGCACTATGCCATGCAAGCCTGCTTTCCTGAGTTTGGTCCTCAGAATTCATATAAAGATGGGAAGACTGATTTCCTCAAAGTTATCTTCTGATCTCCACATCCATGCTTTGTCATCCACACCCACAAACTCACAATATAGTACACGTACACTCAACAATAATAAAAATAGTAAATTAAATAAGCATGTTAAATCCCTCCAGCATTGATTATTAAATGAACAGTAATTCAGATCACTAAGAGAAACAGCCGATAGAGTAACATTGTGAGCAATATACTGTTGTTGCTTAGTATCTCCTACCTACCCCCAATGTTTTTGTTTATCTCTTTGCATCTATAATTTTACTCTCATGGTTGGAAAAGATGATGTAACAGGTTTCCCTAGATGATGACTAAAAGCTATTTGATTGCCTTCTAGGTACATCACCATTTTTTTTTTTGAAGTTTAAAAGGGCACATGATTTGTTTCTGTAAAATATCATGTGGAGAGTGGTTTAAAGACCAATAAAGCTCACATCCATGTTCATCATATACACCTTCATTAACTAGCTGAAGACAGACAGACAGACACACACACACACACACACACACACACACTGGGAGAGAGAGAGAGAGAGAGAGAGAGAGAGAGAGAGAGAGAGAGAGAGAGAGAGAGAGAGATCAATCTGCTATGCCTCATATGCAAATATTCCTGAGTTCTCTGTGTGATGGCTTCATTCTCTTCATAATATTGGCAGTTTAGGCTTTATTACGAGCAGCCCTTAAGTAATTGGAGACTTGGTACTGATGGGCATTACACCCAGAGTTCCTGTCTAGGCCTATCGAGCCCTCCCCACCCTACTTTGGCCTCCTTCTGGCCTCTGTGTAGTGGCTCCCACATTACCTTCAGAAAGCTTGCCGGCTTTCACCCAGGGACACTTAGAGTGGCAGAAGTGGGAGCAGCTTCCCAACTCTGAAATCACTGAACTCAAGTTTCCGTCAATAAATTGGTAGAATTTTAAGAAGATAACTATCAAAGTTGAAATTCTAATACTTTAAAAATAAATTTTTCATGAAAATATTGTTTTCATTCATATTATATAAAATCAGCATAGATTCACAAATACTCATTCATTTGGTTTCAGAAATTAATCTGTATTGATTATATTTCATAGTGTTAAAGAACAAAACTTTAATCCCCACAACCCAGACTGACCCTTTCTCTTTTTTGTTTTGTGTCATAATTAACTTATTTAGTTTGTTCTAGCAATTGAATGGAAAGAATTGTATTGCAGATCCTTAAGTGCATTAGTGAAATTGAGCATCCTTCAGTATTACCTGAGAGCATTAGAATCTTACTGCTAGATCTCATACTAAAATGCTCTGTTATTTGGTCTCTGGACTGGGCTTCTACTTTCTCCTTTCCTACCTCATCAGCCTTGCCATTTTGCAGATAGGATTCATTTTAGACTGTTGAAAGCAATTATGGAAACTGTAGCACAGAGAGTGTTCAGTCCTCTCATGCCTATTTCTCCCGTCCCTTTCCTGTTCTGTCTTTATACGTTTAATTTGTTATTTCCAGTCTAGGTCTTTTGTGGGTACCGTCGACTATTGGATTTAATCTGTAGCCTCAGTTGAAGTGATGGAAGACAATAGAAACTTTTTTTGAGTTGCTTAGCACACTGTTTCTGTGCATTAAGACAATGGTATTTTTTTCTGTACTCAGGGATGTTACCATGTCTTTGAGGCAAGAATCTGCATTAGGAGTTGATGTATGTAATTTTCTTCTTGCTTCTAAGGCATTTCCTTACTGGGTCCTTCTAACCTTTAGTTAGTTGGAAGCCAGTGCAGCCTGGACATTCCCACAGATTGTCATGGACTTCATAGCTTTGTCATTTTTCTTAGTTTCTAGTATCTTTTCATGTGACACCTGGGAAGGAGAAACTAGGACTTCTAAAGTACTAAACATTTAATATGAAACTATTCAGGATTTTTTCCAGTTGAACAGTATTTTATTTGTGAGCTATAAATCGTCCTTATTATATATATACATACCTACATAATAAAAGCATACATGCGTGTATTACAAATATTTTGGTCATTTTTCAGTTCTGGTAAACCAAAATGGTAATCTTATTTGTTGACCTTAATTAAGCCCACTTAAGTATAGGGGTCTAATAGCTCCAAAATTAATTCTCTTTATATATAAAATTAATTAAATATAAATTCTAATGTAATATAAACAGAATTATTTTGATCCTGCAACTTCTTGGTGGCTGTTTACTTGCACAGAAAATGTTATTTTTATTTACAAATACTTGGAAATTAGAAGCAATCTTATTTACTGTGTTTTTAATAAGACATAGCACTACTTATTAGACATATGTCAAGTAGAAAACCAGAGAAACTGGGCTTAATAATGTCCAGTTTCTCCATGTTAGCGTAGGGCTTTTGAAGCTTTTGTGTACTCAGTAAAGCACCCAAGCTTTGATGGCATTTAACAGTTTTTGCTGTTTCTGTTTTTACTTCAGAGTAGACAGCAGATGAAAAGATATTTGCATAGGTAGCATACTTTGCTAACACAGTGTGAAGATATTGCCCTTGACTTTCATTTTGTACATTAATCAAGGGTTGCATTCCACCACCCTTTGCTGAAAATGAAAGATCCATGACTTTAAGAGCTCAACCTTGGGTTTGACGATTTGCTGAAAGTCCTTACCTCACTGACCATCCTCTGCAATCTCTGGGGCTTCTCACCCATTTCAGGCAACTGTCAGTCTGAGAGCAGGCATGGAAGGTGAGTGCCTAAGTGTCTAGTTAAAAGGTAAAAAATGCTAGCTCTTGGTATGTGTGGATTCATAAAGATCTAGTTGTATCTTACAGGAGTTGTTTAATAAACAGAAATGTGTAATACAAACTCCCAGAAAAAGACTGAGTAATGGTTTATTAACTTTAAATTTTTTGAGTGCTAATGAGGCAGGAACAACAGCTCCTGAAAGACACTGGATAATAGAAAAACAAAATAAAACAAAACAAAACAAAACCAAAACTACTGAATGCGAGTCAGGGAAGGCTGGGGAAGATGTTTATATTTCCACAGATTATGAAAGACTATGAGTTTCACCAAAATTGATAAAAATCTGATTTTAATAAGAGAAGCCTCCACATGAAAGGCATGACTCAAGGAAGGTAGAGACAGACACAGAAAGACAGCAGTGCAGACTAAGCAGAAGCCGACCCCCTGCATGGGTTGAGCCCAACCAACTGACTGAAAAAGGAAGGATCGTTCATCAGACTGCCAGACTGGAAAGCCTTGTTCCAAAATGGACATTTGCTGAAGGACAGGTGACAAGGACTCCAGTATGAAGGATCATTGTGTCAACGGATCTCCATAAGGAGATTCAGACTGCTAAAATTTGGGTATAGATAATTGTTTCTGTTGTAATAGTTAAACTGTGTATGATTTCTAGCTTAGACACAAAGGGGGATGGTGTTATAGTATGATCTGGCTGGAATAAAGACATGCCCTTTGTACACACTTTTTAATGTCCAACAGTGAAGGTAAGGTTAGTTTGTAGAAGGAAGCATCCATGTTTGAAAATGATGTCTAATTAAAGAGCAGACAATGTGAAGAATCAGAGAAAGAATTGACAGAATGTGACAGAAATAGGATACACTTAATTCTCACAAGAATAGCACAGGAAGGAGGGGCTACTTTAAAGCAGTGTAAGGAGAGAAAAATCTCTGTGTTTGTATGTGTGTGTGTGTGTGTGTGTGTGTGTGTATGTGTATATGATTGTGTTTTAGCAGGACAGTTCTACAAAAACAGGTAGCAGAAAGAAAAAACTAGTCACAGATAAAGACAGAATGAGCAAGAGAATGAAGAACCAGAAGATTAGAATGTATTGCCAAAGTTAGTATGAGACCAAGCAGAGAAATTCAGTGAGAAGCCAAGAGAGGCCAGATTGAATCAGTCAGCTTGGAAGATTAGATTGTAGGGAGGTAGAAGCTTCCAGAACTAGGCCTAGGGAGAGTTAGGGCAGAGAAGAAACACTCTGAGCTCAGTCCAAGGTGTGTGTTTGGGTACAGCTCTCATCTCATGCCTCCATCTGAGGAAATAAAAATGAAATTACAGACCATGTGGAAACTGATTCTCCAGTGCACTTTGTGGAGTCTGGGAACTTCCCAACAGTTATCTTTTCGTTTTCTTGGCCCAAGCACATCACTCCCTTTATTTGCTGCCACCTTGGATAGACATTATCCTCTTTCAGTGATGTCCTATCATTCAATAGGATTCATTTTTTGTTTCCCATTTTTCCTGACACAGTTCTAAGTTATGGGACAATGTTCACATTTGTAATTCACTGAAAACCAGGCAAGAGAAATCAACTCCACTCTCATAGACAGGGGTCTAGATAGTTCAGAAAATGGTCTTCAGAACTCTTTGGGTGCTTTTGTTAAAGTTCCTTCCTAGATGTGTTAGAGTAATGCACTCTTAAGTGTCTCCTAGGAGAAGAGAGCACTGCGCACTCAGTACAGGGATGGCTTCTCCATAAATATCTGCTCTCCCTTTCTGATGTCTTTCTGTTTTCCATGTGATTGTTGAATCGAAGAGTCATGTCTTTCACCATTGTCCTTTTGCCTAGAAGAACTTTTCATCATGTGACAGTGGAGAAAGAGAGAGGGAGAGGAAAAGGCAGAAAGGAAATATAGCCATGACAAAAATATCTTAAATTCTGAATTAGCTATTGCTATCATAGCTAATTTTCCTGTTAATATAATGAGCAGTGCATTAAATACAATATATTAAATTGTGAGTAAAATTAATTTAAGAGAAAGTTTCAATGCAGACCCTGTTATTTTGAAAGTGAAACTGCAAGCATTATTACCATCGTTTGACAGTTGTTTTGCATGAGTTTTGTCTTCAGTCTGTCATACAGAAGGGAGAGAACCACAGACTGATACAGATTAGAACAGAAGATGTTAATTTTAGCCAAATAGTACTTTGTAAAATTTAATATTAAAGTCTGTCAGCTGTTCCTTGATTCTATTGAAAATATCTGTCTAAATCATTGTGATACATCTTATAGGTATTATTCTATACATAGTAGAAAAGGTGGAAATATATAATAAAATGCAGATACAATACTTGCAGAAGTTAAAAGACAATAATAATAATACAAAGAATTTCAAGGACAAAAATTATGCAACTATTATTAACTTGGACTCTATATAAATAGGGATGTTATAAAGAATATGCTAGCACATTGCATTTAAATATCATCTTTCACAAAACTCTTATGTTAGAAAATAAAACATGCAGTCTGTGGATAAAATGTATCTTCTGTTTAATTACTTTTTTGTTGAAACATATACATGAGAGGGAATTTTCATCAAAGACCTTGACCTTAGCATTTATGGTGTATTACTTTACAATTTGTATAATATATTTGTCTTATACCGTATTTCTGGCATACTATAGCTCATTGGATAGCAGCATCCTTTCTGGTTTTGCAGAAAATACACAGCCTAGTAGAGCAGCCATTCTGCCTGTGCACTGGATATATTCATATTTGGAAAGAGTATTGATAAGGAGTAAAATAAAATAACAAAACCTCCTTGCAAATAGAGGAGCATGACATGCTTGTGATTTAGAAGACAGTGTGCACCCAGAGAGCATGGCTGCTTTTATAGACACACACCACGAGGCTGCAGAGGTTAGACAGGAAGACCAGAGAGTCAGATTCCAGACACCTCCACGATGGGAAAAGCAGACAATTTAAAATAGATACAGTCAACATCGTGTGTTCTGAAAAGCTTTGGACCATTTCAAATCATTTTGAAGAATGTGAATAGAGCTAAGCTGCTGCTTAAAAGTAATTTGTCTTCAGTTCTTATCTGGGGATGGAAATTAGATCTAGAAATTCCATATTAGGAAGCATTATGACACATATAAAACTCACAGCAATGAAATTGCCATGGCTTTAAACTACCTCTCAAATGCTTCTTGGAGGAATGTTTTAAGATGGGACTGAGAAACTTACATAGAGTTTTTCTATCTCACTTTTATTTAGTTGAGCAAAAACAGTTTTCATTTTTAGTTCCTTGTAAAAGCACAAAATGAAACTGAAATCCTTGAGTCACTGCTAATAAATACCTGAATTAATTAACAGACACTGAAGGTGTCCTAGTATTTAAATACCCATTTCAGATTCCAGTTTAAGAATAATACTTGTCATATTATATTCCTACATTGTGTAATTATTTAATTTTCATATTATCATAAATGATTTTCTATTACAATTAATACAGTCACATCCAGTGGCAACATATTTTATTCAATATGAAATGTGCAGAATTTTGAAATCTTGAACTAGATCTGTATTCTAGATCTTAAACTAGATCTCTCATCTGGCATCTCTGTCATGTCAGATAACTGTGAATTCTCTGATACATACTTTTAGATGTATGGTTTCATTGTGATATTTAAATTTAATGATCTAATATGCATTACATTTATGGTGGAGATTCTAAATATTTCCAAGAACTATGTGCACATTGTTTATTGAAGCCTTTTATGTAGACATCTCACTGGGATGGAAATCTTCTCATATTTACTTTAAAACTATATTAGTGAATAGTGACATTGAAGCTCATATCGCATTGCCCTTCTCAGTACGAAACCAAAAGTTAATGCAACACTATGTTGTGGTTTGTGTATGTGGTATGTTTTCTCTGCCTATCAAGAAAGGAAGCAAGCAGGTTGCTCATGCAGCCGCATACATGACAACATAAATGGCATGGACCTGCTCCTCAATGGCTATTTTAGGAAGTAGGCAGTTTCCATGTCAGAGTAGGGTCTGAGATCAGTAGGACACATTTGCAATTGAAATGGGGAGCCTTCATTTGGAGAGTGTCATAGTTCTATTACATTGTTGCAAAAGGAAAGGATAATATCTGTCTACAATATTTCTTAAAGACGATCATAGAGCTGGTGTGAAGTTGTACTCCTGTTATTCCTGAACTCTGGAGGCTGAGGCCCAGAATACTTAAGTTAGAGGACAGCCTGGGCTACATAGCAAGACTCATTTACACACACAGCATCATCTTGCCTTTGAAACTGAGTACAAGAAGGTATATTAATCACACTTAACTGATGTGTTTAGTATATTTTTGTTCAAGCACAAGAAGAGCATCTAAAGTAACTCATCTTTGGCTCCCAGACCTAAGATCTTTCAGCTGAAAGAATTAGTAAGTTTGTCTCTCTTTGTCCATGAAATCCTTATTCCTGGGGTGGGGGGTGGTGCACAAGCACCTGGGCATGATAAGAACTGTGAGGATCAGGACCCCCGACCCCCATTGTAGAAAGTCAGTGGGGCCTTTAAGAGGCTCAGGCCCATTCACATGTTTTGCTTTTAAAACAACTAACAGTTGGAGAGGGGCGGCATGGCATTCTGTACTCACATTAGTTCACTGAGGTGGAGTGATGGGACTGTACCATAGAAATTGGTATTAAAAAGTAGGAACCTAAGTTGTAATGCCATCATACTCATGTCCTCTTCTGTCTCTTTTAGAGAGCATATTTAAATGAGTTCATAGATACTTCACTTAAAAAGAATTTTCAATTTGCCAATGTGGATTTTAGAAAAGATTTTTTAAAAAAAACTTCTATGGGCTCTCCACTACCTGTCCGCCTGTCTTTCTGTCCATCAGTCTGTCTACCTGTCATTTATGTGTTGGGGCATGTATAGACCATGTCTCTTTTATGTCTCATATTCACATGCCTCTGATGTGAATGTCGAAGGACAATTGATGGGATTCTGTTCTTTCCTTCCATCATGTGGATTCTGGAGATAATATTTGGGCTGTCAGGCTTGGTGGCAGGTACCTTTCCATGATGAAGTGTCCTTCCAGTCCTGGAATGTTTTTATCTTTTTATTAGCATGGCTTAATCACGCATATTTATGGGGTTCGATGTGATATATTTACCTATGTTGGCAACTAGCACCACTGAAATTCAACCTCTTTTTATTTACCTGAAATACCCTCAGTAAATTTTAATAATTGCTTCATTTTAAATTCCCTTATACCAAATTTATTAATTAATAAATATTTTTGCTCTCATCTTTCATCAGAGAAGCATGCTTTGGGAGGGTGTAGAAAACAGAGACTATTACTAATCCATTAGTGGTCAAATGTTCAGGATATCAACACTGTATATGTGTGAACTCAATAAGTGAGTGAGTTGATATTTTATAGGCATGAGTGTAGGAGTGAAAAGGAGGATATGTGTACAATTACTTTATTATCACACTAAGCAATTATCATTGATGATTTTTCTAAGTATTCTATTTTGCTTATATAAAAAAACAAATGGTATGTACTCACTAATAAATGGATATTATCCATAATTACAGAGTATCCATAATATACTTCCATGGAACCAATGAAGTTAAACAAGAAGGAAGGTCCTAGTGAAGATGTTTCAGTCCCACTTAGAAAGGGGAACAAAATAATCATAGGTGGCAGAGGGAGGGAGAGTGGGTCCTGAGTGGAAGGTGGAGGAGAAAAGGGAACAGGATCAGGTATGGGGGAGAGACAGGAGAGAATCCAAGATGGGTCAGGAGAATGAATGGAAATATGCAGCTGCTGGGGTGGGGTGGAAGGAACCTCTAGAGAGTCAGAGACATGAGATTGGCGGGGAGGCTCCTAGGATTTAAAGTGGGTGTGGGAGACCTTAGCTGAAATGGCCAACAGTGGGGGTATGGAACCTGAAGAGACCACCTCCAATATTTAGACATGGCCCCCAGTGGAGGAGGGAGGAATAGGGACACCAATCCACCTTCACAATTTCCAACCCAAAATTGTTCCCGTCTAAAAGAAATTCAGGGACAAAATGGAGCAGAGGCTGAAGTAATGGTTGACTAGTGGCAGCCCCAACTTGGGATCCATCCCATGGGCAGATGCCAAACCCTGACGCTATTACTGATGCTGTGTGTGCTTGTAGACAGGAGCCTAGCATAGCTGTCCTCTGAGAGACCCTATCAGCCGCTGACTGAAACAGACGCAGATACTCACAGCCAAGCATTGGACTGAGGTTAGGGACTCCTATGAAAAAGTTAGGGCAAGGATTCAAGGAACTGTAGGAGATGGCAACCCCATAGGAAGAACAACAACTAACCTGGACCCCTGGGAACTCCCAGAGATTAAGCTATCAACCAAAGAACATACACCTGCTGGCCCAAGGCTCCTGGCAAGTATGTAGCAGAGGACTGCTGACCTCAGTGGGAGATGTGCCTAGTCCTATCGAGACTTGATACCCTTGGGATGGGGGATGTCAGGGGTGGGGAGGGGCACCTCCTCAGATGCAAAGGGGAGCGGGGATGAGTGAAATACTCTGGGAGGGCGGACTGAGAGGGAAGCAACATTTGGGATGTAAATAAATAAAATAATTAATTAATTAAAAAATATTTGAAAAGCAACAAAAATGCATGAGTACGAATTTCAAAAGAATTTGTGAAGAGGTAAGAAAACGAATAAATGTTGCATAATTCCTTAAAATACAGATACAATCATGTCAAGCATGCTTTTGATGCTTAGAGAATCAGGTGGCTGTGTGAGGTGTAAATGATTAAGTAGGGAGAAAACGCCGGCTCTGAAGGATATAAGAGGCTCTAAGAAGGACTGCATTATTCCTGGGGATATGCGTGTGACCTTGGTAGGGTTTGAATGAGTTCAGCCTTCAAATTCTTCATGGCCAGTGTGGCACTGTTGGGGTACAGAGACTAAGGGAATGAGGTGTAGAAATATGTTGGATTCTACTTCTGAAGGATACATGTCTGTACAGCTCTCTTGAGCTTGGTGCAAGATGGAGAACTTCTTTTTCTTACTGAGGCTTCCTCTTCTCTGGCTGATCCTCTACCTGAGGAAATTCCTGTAGTCTTGTAGACTTAAGGGGATTACAGATTCAACTTCTTTTCTCCAGATAAAGAACCTGTCCATCAGCACCTAGAATTCCTGGAATGCCTCTTCTCTTGCAAATGAATCCTTCCTAGTACTCTAAGCTCTGGCCAATGGTGCATACCCACTCAGGAAGCTGCTATGTGCTTCCATAAACTATGTAACTGTTCACCCTGAATAAAGCTGAGCTGCCTCTCTGAAAAACAAAAAGACACATACATGTGTATCTATATAAAAATTGAAGACAGAATATCTGTATCTATAATTATCTAGCTATCCGTATCATCTATCTGAATCATCTATCTATCTGTCTGTCTGTCTGTCTGTCTGTCTGTCTGTCTATTTATATGTAATTTTGTTAATTTTGTTGTTCTTGTTGAGTCAAATTGCCATGTAACCTCAAGGCCAGCATCAAATTTGATCATTAGCTTACAGTGACCTTGATCCTTCTACTCAGCCACTTATATTCTAGGATTAGAGGCTTCAATTACTACATCCAATTTTAGGTCTATATTAGGTTATACTCATGTGAATGAAGGTGCCACAGAGACCAAAGACCCCTAGTACTACTGGAGCATGAGGTAGATGGTTATGGAACTTGGACATGAGTGCTCAGAGCAGACCTTAGGTTCCCTGCTAGAACACTGCATACTTCTCACCTCTGAGCCACGGCTCCAGTCCCCTAAGTCCATTTTTATGTAGTGCAGGAGTGCAAATAAAGGGCTTTTGTGCATGTTGGGCAAATATTCTACCAGTTGAGCTATACCTCAGAACTGCCACAGTCACTTAGAAAATGAAATGTTTTATAGATATTGAAAAATTTGAAACATTTTATTTTATTATATAAAGACTAATTTTATTTATGAGAATGATTATTATTTTCTTCTTCTTCCATTTCCAATTGCTCTTGCTTTGTACATCTAACTCAGTACCTTTTTTCCTTCGAAGAACTTTAGTATTTGTCCATTTGTAGTTTATGTTTTTGAATCATATATTTTACTGAATTACAAATCTTTTTAAGTCACTAGGATATTTTCTTTAAAAATCATTGATCCAAAGAATAGTGTACTTGGGGAACTACTTAAAAGTGCAGGTATATATCATTTAGCAGAGAGAATATTTTCAAACCTATCTGGAGATTCTGGAAAACTTGGTGTCCATTGTGTGAGTGGGAGCAAGGCTTAGCTCCCAACAGCCTGACTGATGACATTCACAGGATTAATGGGAAGGTTAGCAGATGCCTTCCGAGCAAGCCATGATTTGGATATTGATACAAGAAGAGAAAAACCAATTTGGTTTCAGTGAACCATGGCAGATGGGGGTACCGCATGCACTTGAAAGAAATGAAAGGTGCATCGTTCAGTGTCCCATCCCTCGATCTGGTCTCTCATCATTTCTCGTCCTCAAGTGTGATGATCTGTGGAAGAATCAGGTTGCCCAAAAAGTGAGCCCTTTATTTATAACTACAAACATTTTCTAAACCCTTATACTTGACATTTTGTGTTTCAAGAATGGAGCAAGTGTGCATGAGCTGGCTTGCAGGACATCATATCATGCAATCTGGCCTTCACTATTGTGTAAACCAACTGCAATTTTAGAAAATTGAAGAACAGATTTTTTTCATTCTTTGCTCTCTGAGTTGTATCTTTTTTGTTATTTATCTGGCAATAATTTTTCTCCGATCTAATTCCAAATTTTAGAGTTCATTCACAGAAATTAATTTGTAAAGCACAAGTGTTAACAGTTTTTTCGTAAATTCTTTAAAAATTCCACTAGGTCAATTTGTTATCCTTTTTTCCTTTCTTTTCATTATTTATTTGTTTGTTTGTTTGTTTGTTTGTTTAATTTTTACTCTCCAGATTTTATACCCCCTACCCCTCTCCACACTCCAACTGTTCCACATCCCATATCTCCTTCTAACCCCTTGTCTCCATGAGGATGTCCCCACCCCTGACCTCCCACCCAACCAGACCTCTAAACTCCCTGGAACCTCCAGTCTTTTGAGGGTTAGGTGCATCATCTCTGAATGAACACAGACCCTGCAGTCCTCTGCTGTATGTTGGAGGGCTCACATCAGCTGGTGTATGCTGCCTGGCTGGTGGTCCAGTGTTTAAGTGATTTAGGGGATCCAGGCTAATTGAGACTACTGGATCTCCTACATTGTCACCCTTCTCCTCAACTTCTTCCAGCTTTTCCCTAATTCAACCACAGGGTCAGCAGCTTCTGTCCATTGGTTGGGTGCAAACATCTGCATCTGACTCTTTCAGCTGCTTGTTGGGTCTTTTAGAGGGCAGTCATGTTAGGTCCCTTTTGGTGAGTGTTCCATAGCCTCAGTAATAGTGTTAGGTCATAGGACCTCCCCTTGAGCTGGATCCCACTTTGGGCCTGTCACTGGACCTTCTTTTCCTCAGGCTCCTCTCCATTTCCATCCCTGCAGTTCTTTCAGCCCAGAACAGTTATGGGTCAGAGTTTTGACTATGGGGTGACAACACATCCTTTACTTGAGGCCCTGTCTTTCTGCTGGAGGTGGGCTCTATAAGTTCCCCCTCCCTACTGTTGGGAATTTCATCTAAGGTCCTTCCCTTTGAGCCCTGAGAGTCTCTCACCATGGTCTCTGGTGCATTCTGGAGGGTCCTCTAACCTCTTACCCTCGAGGTTGCCTGTTTCTATTCCATGCACTTAGTCCTTAGATGTATCCTCATTATTTCTCATCTATATTTCTTCTTTAGACTGTTTTTTTTTTCAAACCGTTATTCTTTAGTCAGCTTATTGGTTGGAGTATTTGCTTTTAGTCCTATCTTATGTTTATTCAAAACATGAGAGTAAATCTACATCATGTTTTCTCTCCTTTGTATGTTAGTAGTAGATATTATGTCATTTAAAATTATGGTGGTTGTTGTAATCTATCTTTACACCTTTTCAGTATTTTCATCTACTTTCCGTACTGGAGACATCATAAGCATGTTATATGGCCTCTTGGTTGGGCTTTTTCACTGTGAGTATGCTGTATGGATATATGACTTATATAAGCATGTTTTTATTGTAAGTGTGCATAGCCATGGCATTTGCAAGCTGAACCAGCCTGGACAGACTGACAATAGTCATCTCCATAAGAGTATGTGATAAGTCTCATCCTAGCAATTCTCTTTGTATCTTTGCAGGAAGCCAGGGCAGCCAAAATCAGCAGATCTAGTTTTGCATATTAAATGACAAGATCAGATCATAAAAGCCTAAAACCTAGCATCGCAATGTAACAGAATTTTCACAAACATTGTCAAGGTGTATGCATACATATTTATATGTATAAATATATATATATATTCCCCAAGATATTTCACTGATAATATTTTGACAGTATTTCAGAGTCATCAGGAGACTCTTATACTCTTGATCTTGTCACTTTTTAGAGCTTTCCCACAGTTTTTTTTATAGCATTTCACATAAAACTGACCTTTTATCTCCATCTTGCTGCAGAGTAAAGAATGCAGAACCTGGCAGTGTGTCAGTTAACTTAAAATTTATATCCAAGTAATTTTTTGCATTATTATTGATGCTTAGATGCATTTAATGAATATAGTAAATGCTAATAATTAATTATTGTCCTAGACTACCATCTTTTAGTTAATTATACCCTGTGGCTTTATTTAGACTTTCTCTTCTACATATCTCAAAAATATTCTATTCTTGGGAATCATAACAGATTTGAATACCTCAATCACAGTGAAGAGTAGAGATTTTGGGTCCCTGAAAGAGCTGGTTTAAGGGTTGGAATAAAAAGGTAATTGCAGTAGAGTAGAAGAGAAATATGAAAGCAGCAGCAGGAAAGGGGGAAGGGATTCTGGGTCCTCACCATGAGACTAAAGCCAGCAACAACCTTTTGCAGGATGCCCCTAGAAAAGCAATTTAGCTGAGGCACTAGGTGAGAGTTTAAATAACAATTATGAATATGTTTAAGAATCTTATGAGCATATGAATGAATCATTTAAAGAGGGCTGTGAAGATACAAACAGATGAATGAAATAACGAAAGTAGTTTAAGAAATAAAAGTAGAAAGTAATGAAGAAATAAAATCACTAAAGAAACCCCAAATAGATAAAACTAGAAATGAAAAACTCAAGATATCAAACAAAAACTTCAGAGGTTAGCCTCACCAATAGATTAAAAGGAAATATGAAAAGGCAAATTTCAGGTCTTAAGAACAAAGTAGAAAAAATGGATATCTCAGTTAAAGAAGATGATAAATCTAAAACAATCTACGCACTAAATAACCAGGAAGATCTAGGGCACTGTGGAAAAATAAAACAAACCTATGAATATTAGGTATAGAAGGAACATAATAAACCCAGGTCAAAGGCATAAAAATATTCTTAACAAAATTATAGAAAAATTACAATCTAAATAAAGAAATGCCTGTCCAGGTACAAGAACCATACAGAACATCAACTAGAAAAGAAACTACCCAGGGCACATAGTAATCAAAACTTAAAATCTTACAGAACAAAGAAAGGATGTCAAAGATACAAGGGAAAAAGACCAAGTCATATAAAAGGGTAGGCTTTTTAGAATAACAGTGGGGTTTTCTATGGAAATTCTGAATGCCAGAGGCCTGTACAGATATTCCATAAGCTCCGAGATACCAGAAATAGTAGTTCAGAATACACCTAGCAGCTACTTCTTACCTTTTTTCTTCCCCAGATCCACTCTTCCTCCATTTCCCTTTAAAAAGGAGCAGGCCTCCAAGAAACAACAACCAAACAACAAAATGTGATACCATAAGATAAAGTAAAACCCCTCAAGGCTAGACAAGGCTGGACTAGGAGTAAAAGAGTCCCAAGAGCAGTCAAAGAATTAGAGACACTTTAATCTCTGTGAGTCCATATGAGACCTTCTTAAATGGACCATATTCTCTGGTGTCCTCCATCCCCCCTGACTCCTAAAATCCTTCCTCTCCCTCAACCATGGGGTTCACTAAGTTCTGAGGGGAAGAACCCAATCATGACCTCCAATTTAGGCTTTCTCTGTGCATGATATCAGGCTGGGAGTCTTGGCACCTGCTCTCATCTGCTGCCCCAGGAAGCCTCTCTGACAATGACTGGACAAGGCAGTGACCTATGAGTATAGCAGAATATCATCAGGAATTTTTTCACTGGTTGATTGATTGATTGGTTGATTGATTTATGCCAGGCATGTTTGGGTCTACCCTATGTCTCTGGGCTATCCAGTCTATGATTCTTGGCCATATAGACTGTTTCAGGCATGAGCTCTCTCTCATGCTGTGGTCCTTAAGTTAATTCAGCCATTCATTGGCCACTCCCACAAGCTCTGTGCCTCCACTGCCCCAGCACATTGCAAAGGCAGGACAGATTGTGGGTCGTCGAGGGTTTTAAGGCTGGGCTCATGCCCAGGGTTTCCTTCCAGGAGCCTACAGAGTATCTTCTCATACCAAAGAGATTAGATGTTCCAAATCTAATAGAAGACAGGGTAAGGCGTAGGCTTAAACTCATGGGCTTCTTGGACAGGACATTGAGAGCACAGGCATGCAGCCTAGCAACTCATCAATTAAAGTGCTGAGCTTCAGCAAAGGGCACTATTGTTTGAGCAGAGCAGCATAGTGCAGAATAGAAAAAAATCTTTTCCAATGATGCATCAGTGACAGGCTTAGTATCTAGATATAGAATATACAAAAATATTTAAAAACTCTGAGTATCAGCAATAAGCAACCCAATTAAAGATGGAGTTTACAACACTTGGGAAACAGAGGCAGAATAGGAGGATCTCTGTAAGTTCAAAGCCAACCTCATCTATAAAGCAAGATCCTATATGGTTAGGATTCCATAGGGAGACCCTCTCAAAACAAAACAAAACAAAACAAAACAAAAGAATTGCCTCATATTGCTAGGAAGTTTTTGTGCTTCATTGGAAACCTACATTATTTACAGCATACATTGGAGCATCTGGTTTTGATTTTATAGCAGGTATTTTATAGCACTGTAAGCTATAACTACTAATAATGCAGCATTGTTGAAAATCAATTGTCTAGCCAAACACTCTCCCCACACCACCATGGAAGAAAAACCAACAGTTTTGCTTCCATTTAACATTCATTAAAATATCCTTGACCTACAAAAGTGTCTGTTTTGATGATTTATCTCTAAAAAAGTTATAACATTTCAATCATCATCATCATCATCATTATCCAGGCTGTGAAGGCAAATGCTTTTAATTCCAGCACTTGGAAGACAGAGGTAGGTAGATCTCTGAGTTTGAGGACAGTGTGTCTTACAGACCAATTTCCAGAACAGCCAGAGCTACACAGAGAAATCCTATCTCAAGAGAAAAAAAAGAGAGAGAGAAAGAAAAGAAAAGAAAAAAAAGAAAAGTAAAATGTTCAACAAGTACTTAGCCATTCGGTAAAATGAAAACTATTTGAGTTCTTGTCTTACCCTAGTCAGAATGGCCAAGAGCAATACGTCAAATGACAGCTCATGCTCACAAGGATACAGGGAAAGGGGAAAACATTTTCATTGCTGTAGAAGTGCAAACTTGTATGGCAACTATGGAGACCAGTGGGATGGTTCCACACGAAGCTGGAAATTGATCTCTTTTGAGATTCAGGTACACCACTCCTAGGCATATACCCACAGGACTACAGCCTATTTCAGAGATATTTGCTCACCCATGTTCATTGCTACTCTACTCACAATTTCCAGACATTGGAAAGTACCTATATGTCTATCAAATGATGAATGGATAAGGAAAATGTAGATCACTTACACAATTGAATATTTAGCTGTTAAGAATAATGAAATTATGAACCTTGTAGATAAGTGGATGGATAGAAAAAAGACCATCCTGAGTGAGGTGATGCACACCACAAAAGACAAATGCTGAATGTTTTCTCCTAAATGTGCATGTTAGATTTTTGAGCTTTAGATTTGCTCATTTTAATACAAATAACCACACATATTAGGTAGTTAATAAGAGACTGGATGGGAGTAGATCTTCCAAGGGAGGGGAAATGGATTATAGTATTATAAAGACAAAATGAAAATAGGAAGGTGTGGGAGGGAAGGAAATAGGGAACATAGGAAGGACAACTAACACTGAGGGCTTTTGAAAAATCATATGCAAACCAATTACCATAGAAGCTTCTTAAAATACATAATATATGAATGGAATTATATGGGAAAGAATACCAAAACCAGACATCTTGTGCTACCAAGTAAAGTCTTCAGTGCTATGATGAATGGATTATAACTTATTGCGTCTTTGGTGCTAGAGTTCCCATAGACATCCTCAAACATCTCAGGCTTGTGCCAAGAGTATTTATTACATTCCATAACCTGGTGATAATCCTCTATTGCTGAAGATAAAACTTACATGTCTTTGGGCACAGTGAAATTGAGGGGTGCCTAAATTAGAACCTTCAGCCCTACTGAGTAGAATTCTTGGTGTTGGAAGGTACATGCACCCCTCCAGTGATTAAAGTCATCAGTTATACCACGAAGAAACAAACCCTTTGACTTACAACCCTGACTTACCTGATAAGTTGGTGCAATGATGTCTCAAATGTTATCAGCAACCAGTATTTGATTGGAGTTAAAGTACACTCTATGGCATAGAACTCATACTTGATACTGCTCAAGTGGCCAGGAACCTGAATTTTATAGATCATGTCCCTTAGGGACAACTTACTATATTATTCCCTTAAAAGAAAATATCAGTAAAATGACTCCTATTTAAAGAAACATAGCAATCAAATGTCCTCTAAGGACATATTGCTATATGCACAGGCCAGTGCAATGTTCAGCCCTCATTAGAGAATCTTCTTTTGCAGTAGATGGTCATTAGCACAGACCTTAACTAACAATGTACAGAGTGAGCAGATTGAAGTTCTTAGCCCTAATAGAAATGTCTTTAAAAAGTGCCCCCACACCTTTGCCTCGATGTTCAGGGGTCTGTGCAGAAAAAGAGCTGGAAAGATTTTAGAAGCCAGAGGTAATGGATGATTCCAAAGAGACTCTCTCTCAGACACAACAGTACTGACACTCATGAACTCATAGAGTCTATGACACCAGAAATTATGCTGACACTGGGTCCTACCTGACAAAATTCCAGCAAGGACAAGACGAAGCAGATGCAGGGTCCATTCCCAAGCAACAAGCTATTTGTATTTGATAGCTGCTGTAAATCTGTTTTCCCACTAGCGTGAGTCTGGTATATCAACTCTGTCCATTGCAAGGCCCATGCCCAGTGTTGACCAGCCCAGAGTTGACTCCACGTTTGTGTGAGTGTGGGCTGTTTGTTTCATTTTGTCTTATTTTTGGTGATTTTTTTGTCATCTTGGCAAACTTGTACATTTCCTAGGGCAAATAGAGGCCGGGGCAGAAACTTGTGACGCTGTTGTGAGGTACTGTGAAAGTTTCCCACAGGTAAGCCAAACATAAACACTGTACTCTGAAACTTTAGCAGTGCTAACTATTGTTTCATAAAACAGTCTCATTTTCTCCTGGAAATTAGAGCTACTTTTAACCCACTTCAAGGATATGGTTTTAGGGCATATAATAATCTTTTCACATTTCTCTTTGCATAAGATACTATAATAATCAGTTTCTACTTGACGGACAGCAAAATGAAAATGGGAGAAGAATAGGGTTGCATTATAAGTGTTCTTAGAAGTTCCTGGATATTCAGACTTTATAAACACCCCGGGCAAACCACATTTGAAAACAGATTGGGTCCTGATGTAATGTGTCTCTATCATACATATATTAGTAAAATATAAATTAATTATAAATAATTAATATAATATAATATAAATTAATTTAATCCTGGTGTGCTTTTAGAATATTTTGCATAGTTTATAGCTTTCAAATCAGACCAAATAAGTTTCTAGTTTTTTTTTTTAATTGTTCCACATATTTTAATTTTGCTGAAGCTCTGGAAATTAACAGAATCTTTGTTAATGGGCAATATTGTTTATTAAAAGCCGGACACAGTTGGAAAACTCAAAATTCTTTTAAAAATTCATTAACATTTTTTGAGAATTTTATATATGAGTATTGCATTTACATCAATTGCAGAACAGCAGTGTTCAAAAGATCATTCTGAGATAATGGAAGCATTCCATTTAGCTTCCCAACTGAGCAACTAATGTGTGATTAGGCCAACGAAAGAAATGAAGCTTTAATTGTGTTTAATTTTAATTAATTAAAACTTAAATAGCCATTCATGACCAGTGTACAGCAGAGCTGTAAAGGGTAAAAGTGTTAAAAAAAATTGATAGTCATTGTAATCATACCCAAAATGAATCAAATAAGGAAAAAAAATAAAAATATAAAAATTTTATCAAAATTATTTGATTTTTTCTGGTTCACTAGTATATTTTTTAATATATAAATGATAAGGAAAATATCTTCAGAATATAAACTTGAAAATGAGTTTAAGTGCTTATTTAAATTAATTTTAGTTTTATTGCACTTAATGAGTTAGAACTTCCATCAATGCATCTGAAGAATTACTGAGAAGTATTTAATGATTCAATCCCCATGACATTATTATTGCCTTACATTTAAATATTTACCTAGAATTGTATAGAATTACATTCATAGATATTCTTGCCCTCTGAAACAGCTCATAATTCTCTAGAAACTGAAAACATTTAATCTCAGTTAGGAATTAAAAAATAATTTTCTTGAAGAACTTAAATCCTCTGTACTGCACACACACACACACACACACACACACACACACGCACATGCACATACACATACAGAGGGAGGGAGAAAGAGAGAGAGAGAGAGAGAGAGAGAGAGAGAGAGAGAGAGAGAGAGAGAGAGAGAAACACAATCAATAAACAATCAGGGAACTAGATTTTAGTTATCAGCTCCTCCCCTTACCTTAGCCATGTTTATTGTAGCTCTATTCATATTGATCAGAAACTGGAAGTAACCTAGATGCCCCTAAACTAAAGAATTTATAAAGAAAATGCTGCATATAGAGAGTAGAGTATTGCTTAGCTCTTAAAAACATGATATCATGAAGTTTGCAGGTAAATAAATGGAACTAGAAAAAACATCCTGAGTGAGGTAACCCAGACACAGAAAAACAAATGTGGAAATGTATCCACTTATAAGTGCATAGTGGCCACTAAGTAAATGATAACCAAGATTGAGACCCATAGATGTTAGGTATAGCCGAAGGGTCTAGGGGAACACATGGATTGTTTTGTGAGGGGAAAATAGAACAGATTTTGTGGGTGGACTGTGGGCAGGGGACAGGAACTGTAGGATCACTTGGGCAGGTGGAGGGGAGATGTGATAGTGGGAGAGAATGAGAGGAGAGAGCTAGAATTGAGGCCATTTGAGGGATAATATGGAACCCAGTGCAGTAGAAACATTTTAGAGTATATGAAAGTACTCCTAATGATGTTTACTAATAATGATATATATATGAAGTGTCAGCTGGCTACCTCTTCTCACCAAATAAGGTAGAAGGACTCATTTGCATTCAATTGAGTTATTGGACAAGGGGTCCAATGGAAATCCCCAAACAACCCTGGCTGTTGCTAAGATAGTGTGTTCTCTACAACCTGACTGTGGGATCCCATTGCCAAGGATCCCTCATAGCTCACTGAACGTAGAGAAGTACAGATGGAGCCTATGTGGAATCTTTACTCTTACATTCTAGAAGGTATAGAAAATGAACTATTGATTATATTCTTCAAATGTACATTTAAGTTTTTCTTAAAATTGTAACAGCCTTTGTTGTTTATGTCAATTTGTTTCATTTGCCTATTTTAATACTAATTGCATGTAATTGTTAGTCTGTAGTAATTATGGAAAAAATCTATCTTTTGTGGAGCTCTGATATTTGTTTTTCATTAACATTAATATATATATATTTTACCTGTAGCCATAAAGATATGTTTTACATTTTCAGGAATTTGCTTAGTTTTTGGTGATATGTGATCCAAAATTGGAGGAAAATAAACCTAGGTTAGATGAGACTTTGAAAGAGTGAAGTTGTGTAATTTGATAATCATTGATTAATAGTTTACTCTGGCCTTTAGTGTCTCCTAGCCACATTTGTTATCCAATGGTCTCTTTGGTTGAGGGATCTGTGTTCCATGACCTTGTGCTCTGGCACAGTCTTCTCCACAGCTGAGGGCCAGGTGTCTTCTACGCTGTGCTCATACTGAGGTGTGATTGTGTAGTATAGCATTTCAATTTGGCAGGATTCACTTCTTCCCATGAATTTTGAATTGAGAGCTTCATTCTCTCTGCCTGCTGGCTTAAGGGTTGGCCTCTATTTCTGCCATATGTTTTTTTCTATATAGAAACAGCACACAAGACAGCCAGCTATCCTTAGGAGAAGTGAGCAAGGGGAGTCAGATGTGGTAGAATCAAGGTAGAAGTCACACACACTTTCATAACATGTGCTGTGAAGTGAGAACCCATCCTTTAATATACTACAGTAGTCATTAGAGTCAATCTAAACAAGAAAGGGATTATTCAGGAGTTGAATAAAGACAGTTGGTGACCATAGAACCCACATTAGAAAGCTGTATATCATGAAGGTTTACCTATACTGTATCCAGTATAGGATGCAGACTGCAAGATAAAAAAAATAATCCATAAACCTTTGCATGACATTTTTCCAACCATCATGTTAATTATTGTTTTTATTACTAATAAATAATACATATTTTTTGAAAAATACCTGAACCTTTACCCTTGACCAGTGACCAATGACCAGTGTCATTTTAGACTTATCTAACAGATATAACATGAGCAATGATACAAAGTTAGATTTTTTTCATTTAAAAAAGTACCATCCATTGAGCCCTCCTTGTTACTTAGCTTCCTAGGGTCTGTGATCTGTAGCATGGTTATCATGCATTTTTTATTATTAATCCTTTTATTCATGTACATTTCAAATGATACTCCCTTCCTGGATACCCCTCTACAACCTTCCATCCCATCTGCCCTCTCCCCACTCCACTTTGCCTCTATACGGTGGCTCGCCTACCCATTCACTCACTCCTGTGTCACTGCTCTAGCATTCCCATACACCGGGGTATCAAGCCTCCACAGGACCAAGAGCCTCCCCTCCACTGATGTCAGATAAGGCCATCCTCTGCTACATATGCAGCTGGAGCCATGGTTCCCTCCATGCATACTCTTTGGTTGGTTATTTAGTCTCTGGGAGCTCTGGATGGTTCAGTCAGGTATTGTTCTACCTATGGAGTTGCAGTCCCCTTCAGCTCTTTCAGTCCTTCCCCTAACTCTTCAACTGGGGTCTCTGGGCTCAATTCGATGGTTGGCTGTGAATATCTGCATCTATATTGGAAAGGTGATAGTAGAATCTCTCAAGGAATAGCTGTACCAGGCTCCCATCTGCAAATGCTTCTTGGCATCATCAATAGTGTGGGGGTTTGGTGTCTTCAGATGGGATGGATCCCTAGGTGAGACAGTCTCTTGATGTCCTTTCCTCCAGTCTCTCTTCTGGTTTTTGTCCCTGTCTTTCCTTTGGATAGGAACATTCCTGGGTTATAAACTTTGAGATGTGTTGAGTGGCCCCATCCCTCAACTGGCAGCCATGCCTATCTACTGGAGGTGGTCTCTACAGGTTGTATCTCCCCTTTGTTGAATATTTCAGCTACCATTGGCTCCTGGGAGCCTCCGCAGCATGAGCTGTCACTTAAGTTTTTTATCTTAGTCATTCTCATGGGCATAAGATAGAATCTCAGAGTTTTTATTGTTGTTGTTTGGTTGGTTTGTTTTGTTTTTTTTAAATTTTATTTCCTTGATGACCAAGGATGTTGCACATTTCTTTAAGTGCTTGTCAGTCATTAGATATTACTCTGTGAAGAATTCTCTGTTTAGATATGTACCCCATTTTAATTGTGTTATATGGTTTATTTATGTCTAGTTTCTTGAGTTCTTGACTTCCAGAATTTGGGGACATAGAACTTGAACTCCTATAACCATGCAAGACTTCCAATAGAAGTATTTTGTCACCAACCCTGACGCAAAACTTTAGACCCACAATTTGTCCTGTCTACAAGAAATACGGGGGTTAAAGATGGAGCAGAATTTGAGGGAAGGCTCAACCAATGACTGGCCTAGCTTGAGACCCATGCCATGAGAGAGAGTCCACCCATGACACTACTACTGACTCTCTGAAAACAGGTACCTAGCATAACGGTTATCAGAAAGTCTTCACCCACTAACTGACAGAAACTGATGCAGAAACCCATGGCTCAACATTAAGTGGAGCTTGGGGAATCTTGTGGAAGAGAGAGGAAGGATTCAGGCAGCCAGAAGGGTCAAGGACAGCACAAGAAAACTACAGTCAACTAACCTGGGTCCATAGTAGCTCACCGAGACTGAACTGCCAACCAGAGAGCATCATGGGATGGACCTAGGCCATGTATATTACAGTTTCACAGCTTGGTCTTCATATGGGACTTTTTTTTTATTCCAGCCATTGCACCTCCTTTCTGGTTGCCCTCTGACAGTTTCTCATCACATTCCTCCTCCCCATGGCCTCTGAGAGGGTGCTTCCCCACTTCCCCACTGCATACCAGGATTCCCCCTGGCCGGGGGCCTCAGCTCTCTTGAAGATTAACTTCTTTTCCCCCTAAGGCTAGACCAGGCAGACCTCTGCTGTATGTGTGGCAGGGGCCTCAGACCAATCCTTGTATGCTGCCTGGTTGATAGCTCAGTGTCTGGGAGCTTTTTAGGGTCCAGGTTAGTTGAGAATGCAATTCTTTTGTTTTGTTTTTTTTATTGGATATTTTCTTTATTTAATGTCAAATGTTAGCCTCCCTAACCCCATTCCCAAGCCCCCTATCTCATCCCCCCACTGCTTCTATGAGAGTGTTCCTCCACCCACTCACCCACTCTGTCTTCCCTACCCTCGAATTCCCCGACACTGGGGCATCCACCAAGCCTTTACAGGACCAAGGGCCTCTCTTCCCATTGATTCCTGACAAGGTCATTCTCTGCTACATATGCAGCTGGGGCCATGGGTCCCACCATGTGTACTCTTTGGTTGGTGGCTTAGTCCCTGGGAATTCTGAATGGTTGATATTGTTGTTCTTCCTATGGGGTTGTAAACCCCTTCAGCTCCTTCAGTCCTTTCTCTAACTCATCCAGTGGGGACCCTGTGCTCAGTCCAATGGTTGGCTGCCAGAACCCACATCTGTATTTGTCAGGCTCTGGCAGAGCCTCTCAGGAGACAGCTCTATCAGATTACTTTCACCAAGCACTTGTTGGCATCCACAATAGTGTCTGGGTTTGGTGACTGTCTATGGGATGGATCCCCAAGTGGGGCAGTCTCTGGATGGCCTTTCCTTCAGTCTCTGCTCCATACGTTGTCTTTCTATTTGCTCCTGTGAGTATTTGGCTCCCCTTTCTAAGAAGGACCAAAGCACTTTGATCTTCCTTCTTCTTGAGCTTCATGTGGTCTGTGAATTGTATCTTTGATCTTCTGAGCTTTTGGGCTAACATTCACTTATCAGCGAGTGCATGTCATGTGTGTTCTTTTGTGATTGGATTACCTCACTCAGGATGATATTTTCTAGTTCCATCCATTTGCCGAAGAATTTCATGAATTTATTGTTTTTAATAGCTGAGTAGTGCTCAATTGTGTAAATGTACCACATTTTCTGTATCCATTCCTCTGTTGAGGGACTTCTGGGTTGTTTCCAACTTCCGGCTTTTATAAATAAGGCTGCTGTGAACATAGTGGAACATTTGTCCTTGTTATGTGTTGGAGAATCTTTTGGGTATATGCCCTGGAGTGGTATAACTGGTCCTTAGGTAATACTATGTCCAAATTTCTGAAGAATGGCCAGACTGATTTCCAGAGTGGTTACAATCCCACCAGCAATGAAGGAGTATTCCTCTTTCCCCACATCCTTGGCAGCATGTGCTGTAACCTGAGTTTTTGATCTTAGCCATTCTGACTGGTGTGAGGTGGAATCTTAGTATTGTTTTGATTTGTACTTCCCTGATGACTAAGGATGTTGAACATTTCTTTAGGTGCTTCTTATCTATTGATTATTTTTCAGTTGAGGATTCTTTGTTTAGCTCTCTTCCCCATTTTTTTTCATGGGGTTTCCTGGTTCTTTGGAATCTATCTCCATGAGTTCTTTATATATATTGGAAATTAGCCCTATATCAGATGTAGGATTGGTAAAGTTCTTGTCCCAGTCTTTTGGTTGCCATTTTGTCCTATTGACAAAGCTTCTGTAAGGCAAAGAGAAGGCTGCGGGCTCACCCTCCTTTATAGCTTCTTCAGCCCTTCCCTTAATTTAACCACAGGAGTCCCTGACTTCAGTCCAGTGGTTGGGTATAAGTATTGGTTTCTCTCTCAGTCAGCTCCTGGTAGGGCCTCATAGAGTACAGCCATGCCAGGCTCCTGTCTGTAAGCACATCATAGCATCAGTAATAGTGTCAGGTCTTCTCCCCGACTCCTGCCCCCATGAGATGGATTTCAAGTTGGGCTGGCCTTGGACCATCTTTGCCTCTTCTCTATTCTTATCCCTGCAGTTATTTTAGACAGGAACAATTCTGGGTCAGAAATTGACTGTGGGTTAGTAACCCAGTGCTTCTGCTTCTGTCTACTGGAGGTGACTCTTCAAGTTTTCTCTCCTCAATATTGGGCTTTTTGGCTAAGGTCACTCCCATTGAGTCCTTGAGAGTCTCTCACCTCCCTGGTATCTGGTACTTTCTTAGAGGGTCCCTTTCACCTCCCCCCTCTCCCTGCCTGCACATTTCCATTCATTCTCCTGGCCCTCTGGGCTTCTCTCCTGTCCCTCCCTACCTGACTCGGTTATCCTTTCTCTTCCTCCTCCCCTCCCCTATCCAGGTCCCTTCCTCCTTCTGCCCCCCCATGATTATGTTCCTCCCCCTTCCAAGTGGGATTGCTGCACTCTTACTGGGGTCTTTCTCTTTGTTACACTTCTCATGGTCTGTGGGTTGTATCCAAGGTCTTCTGTACTTTTTGGCTAATATCCACTTATACATACCATAAATGTTCTCTTGAGTCTGAGGTACCTCACTTAGGTTGATATTTTCTAGTTTCATTCATTTGCTATATCCATTTTAATAGCTGAATAGTATGCCATTGTGTAAGTGAACCACATTCTCTGTATCCAATCTTTGCTAGACATCTGGGCTGTTTCCAGCTTCTATTTATTACAAAAATGCTGCTATGGATATAATGGAGCACGTATCCTTGTGGTATGGTAGGGCATCTTTTGGGTATATGCTCAGGAGTAATATAGCTGGGTCTTTTATTTCCAGTTTTCTGAGGAATCTCCAGAGTGGTTGCACCAGCTTGCAATCCCACCAGCAATGGAGGAGTGTTCCTCTTTCTCCACATCCTCGTCAGCATGTGCTGTCACTTGAGTTTCTGATCTTAGCCATTTTGATTGGTATAAGGTATAATCTCAGGGTCATTTTTGTTTGCATTTCTCTGATCACCGAGGATGGACTTGGAACATTTCTTTAAATGCTTCTTAGATACTCGAGATTCTTCTGTGAATGCTCTGTTTAGCTCTGTACCCCAGTTTTAATTGGGTTATTTGGGGCTCTAAGGGTAAACTTCTTGAGTTCTTTATATATATTGAATATTGGCCCTCTATTGGATGTAGGGTTAGTGAAGATATTTTTACCCAATCTATAGGTTGCCTATTTGTCCTATCGACAGTGTCTTTTTGCCTTACAGAAACTTCTCAGTTTCATGGAGTCCCATTTATCAATTGTTGATCTTAGAGCCTGGCTGTTGTAGGAGCAGGGGCTGTCTCTGACTATATTGTTTCCCTTTGGAGCCTTTCCCCCTAGCTGGGCTGTCTTGCCTCAATAGAAAAAAAATGTATCTAGTCTTACTGCAATTTGATATGTCAAGAATGATTGATATCCATGGGAGGTCTCCCTTTCTCTGAGAAGAAAAGGGAGAGGTGAGAATAAGGAACTGAGAAGAGAAGAGAAAGGGAAGCTGTGGTCCAGATGTAAAATAAGTGAAAACTTAACTAACAAAGGTTGGTTTGGTTTAAAAAAGTCTGTGTTCTACTAAAATTCATATCCCTCAGTTTTGTCTCTGTCATTATTCTTTGGTATTGCAATCTCTATAAAGATCCTGTTCTTTAGGCAAGAGTGCCTCAGCTTCTGCTAATGCAATTGCTCAAAGGGCGCTCTAAGTGCAGTTTTTATATATTGATTTCTGTAGCTTCCTTTGCTCCCATATGCCCAGGAAAATGGTTCCTGCCTGCATTCATTGTTAACCCTGGGGGTGACTTTTGCCTGTTTGCTTTGCCCCACACCTCCTTCTCGCGCTTGTAAAAAGAAAATCTGTGTCTGCCCTGTGTCTTTTCTGCCATCTTATTTCTCTTTCTGGTACTGAGGTTAAGAGGTGTCTTTTATTTCAGCAGGATGAATCAAGTTTAGGGTATCTGAGTTGGAAAGACAGCCTTCTAAGTTGTTAGTAGCATGGCACTGGAAGAATCTCTATGAAAACTTCATAATGCCTTGTGTAGTCAGTGTTGCTGTATGCCACATTGTGATGAAGATGAAAGAGAAATGAGCGGCACCATGCTATTCTCACTTGAAAAGAAAAACTACTCGTGTTGCAGAACACAGTGCAAAGGCTTGACTTGTCTGATGGATGTCTATGAAGTTACACATCAAGAAACTTAGCTTACAAGTTAAGTTTTCTCAATAAATAACTGTATTCAGTTTATATAATTTAATACTGGCACTTATAAGTAAAGCAGGAAAAGTGTTATGTTAGAGATATATATACCAATAAAAGAAATTCACCTTTGTTCCTGTGACTCCCTCCATGTGAAAAAGAAACTGGATGATGTAATATTTAGACTAAATCAGTGGGGAAAGCGTATCTTTCTTTGGTGCCTTTACTTGGTAGTTTTTATTTCAAAGGCATTTGAATTTAATAACAATTATATACTTAATTTAAGTCTCTGTTATTTTTTTTCATCCAGTCTTATAAAGATAACAGTAGAGATAAGGAAAGACACAATTTTATTGTGAAAACAGGAGAGCAATGATTCAAGTGTGTTTACAGTTAAAGCGTTTGTTTCTCACGTCCAGCAGGATGTCTTATCTTCTGTTTCACCGTGATGCAGTGACGCACTTGAGTTAGTGCGCTGGTTTGTAAAGGCTTAGGCTTTCATTGAGAGAACCATATAAAATATGCAGATTGTGTGAATTCAGGTGTGTGATGTTTCCCGCAGCCTGCAAATCATAAAATGCAATTTTCTCCTTTTAGTGGCAAGTTCATGATACTAAATGGTTTAGAAAATTGTATTAGGTAATTTTCTCTAGTGCATTTGATGCAAATTGCACTAATATTGTGAAGTGCTTTTGTTGAACACACTTTAACTTAGATGAATTAAAATTTGTGAGGACAGAAGTAGATCAAGATGATTATGATGAGAAAGATTGGCTATTCTCTAATAACATTAAATATGGTTAATTCCATGCATTATTATGTAAATCTAAGTAAGTTCACCATTTATTCTAATGAACACTTTCTTGTTATCTGTTAGTAAGTGAAGAGTGTTTTGTTTAATATTTATGCAATAAAGCCTCTTTATTTCAGATGCTACTAGATTTCTCCAAAAAATATTTTTACTACTCAGGGTAACTATGTTAAGAGGTATAGCAATGAGTCTATTTTTTAAAAGACTTTTTAAAAAGCCTCTTAAACTTTATAATATGAGGAGAGCAGCTATATTTTGTGTTAAAAAATATAGACTGGTAAAGGTCTCTGTGAATGACAAATGTCTGTCTCTGGTGGTGTCGTACCTGCAAAAAGAGTGGCTTACACAGAAGCCGTTAGACATTGCCGCAGTGACTCTGTAAGAACTGGAATCCTGTCCTCCCAGTCTACTTCTAGACAACTCATGTTGTTCTCCTCTCAATCTGAATATTATACATGTTTTGGAGATAATTAGGCAAGACTTAGTGCTGAATGTTTATCACTCAGTAATTACTCTCGGGAATTTCCATTTCCTCTATTCATAGGTCAACACAACCATAAATAATTTTTCTTGTCTGCCTTTTAGGTGAAAATTACGACATTAAGTTATTAATGGTGATGTTTTTATCCCCTCAGTCCTATGGTTATTCTTTCTACATTGCTTTTACAGGGAAGAAAATATATCCATGATAAATAAATTTAGATAAACTTCCCTTCCTTAAGGAGACTAAAGTTCAGTAGGTCCACCTAGTGTTTGTAGTATCTCTTACCTAGCTTAAGGGAGAAAACTACTTCCTCTATAGTTGATAAGGTTTTGGCTGGGTTTTGCTGTAATTAGACAGGGATTAAGAAGAGAAAAACAAACAGAAGATTAGTAACATGTGTGCACATGGAGCTCGCCTGGAGAAGTGAGAGCATATCTAGGATCGGTCTCTAAGGATTCTTGTCCTCCAGCTTAACTTTCATATTTATCTGAAACAAATGAACGAGCATGCTCAGGAGACTGCTCAGCAGAAGACAGATAACAGAGGCACAGGCCTGTGCTATGGAAAGTCAGTCGCGTACTTTCTCTGTTGATTTACTCTAGAGAGATTTCATCAACCATCGCCTCCTTCACATGGAGAGACTCACAGGGGCAGAGGAGGATTTCTATTATGGCTAGATATTTCCCTTAGAAAAGACTGATATTTCAGAGCTTTTCTTGATTGTGCATTATCTCAAAATTACCTACTCAAAGTATCCTTATTCAGAAGAGACCTGTTGGCCCTGTTATGTTCATATCTCTTATAGTTATATCTTTAATATTATATTGTGAACTTCAGCATAAGTCAGTGCTATCTATGGAGATGAAGAGAGAAGAAAATGTGTCATCATGACTGCTCAAAGGAAAAGTGGCACATGCCTTAAAAAATAGAAGTTATTTAAGCCCTTCGATTGGGTAGTATTAACTGCAGTTATCATAGTTTTAGCTTTCTTTACATATGGATTATATGTGGCCAACCCACTACCGAACAACATCCTCTCTTTTATTCACATTGTTAAAGGTATGAAATATAAGACTGAGTTTTAACAATGGGAACAGGAGACTAGTGGGAATAATAGGAGAGCAATAAGGCCTGAATTTCCTTCTAACACATTGACAGGGCCATGGGCAAGTTCTATTGATGGACATGTATAAAGAAGATAAAGGCTTAAGTACTTCCAATGACCACACAAAATCAATCAGCATAGTTTGTCTGTATGTTTGGGATGTCCAGTCACCTTAATTCCTGTGCACGAAGGAAGTGACACTCGGCACCCACACTCTAACAGAGGTCAGAAGGCTTTGGTTTGTACAACTGGATCGCAAACTCTACAAGGGACATCCCTGAGGATTGGCATGCTTTGTATTTTCCGAGTTGGGATGTGATGAGATGGTTGTGTTACTGCTGACCAGGGATGAAGAGATTTGGCAGCTTGTGTCTGGTAGCCATGGAGAGAACCACTGAAAAATCTCAACTCCAAGTTTCTCCCTGAAGAATCAGCAGATTGTTCTGTATTTTGAAAACACTAATATCTCCAGAGCTGACTAGAAAATATAAAATGAAATTAAAGTAGTTGTCCCAGCCATTGCTATTTTTAATGACATTTTGAAGACATACAGAGGATAATAACTCAAAGGGAAAATTGGCCCAAGCACAAAGGATCAGCATTTGCTGATAGCTGATTGCCATTGCTCAGGTAGTCAGATCGACTCAGCATGCGTTTGCTGATAGCTGATTGCCATTGCTCAGGTAGTCAGATCAACTCAGACTAAGACAAAACAGTCTGAGACAGATGGGAGTGACAGAGAGTGGAGGAGTCTTCCAAAGGTTATGTAAAGTTCATGGAGATTAATTAATTTGAGACCAGTTACTGAAAACTCAGTCTATGTGATGAGACTCCTTCCTCAGCAAAATGTAAATAACTAACGAGATTGTAATCTAAGCAGAGACGTGGAAATTTGTTCTCATATCAAAACTGATTATGGACAATACTAGCAAGTGTTATGGTTTAGAATCAAGATTCATAAGTGTTTTGTATAGATAAATTTCCCATTAAAGTTTTTTTATAATATTTGATAATAATTTAAAAAGGATAGCTTGCCTTTGGTGCAAATGCACACTAGTCTGGAAAACCTATTCTTGAGCATGTATAGCAACGTGTTATTTTGTAACCAAAAATGAAGTAGTCCTGAAATATAAGATAGAAAGTAGACGAAAATAAGAAGCCATTTCAGTTTTTGTCATGGTTAAGAATGTTTCCAACAAAGCCACTCAATTCCAATTTAATCATTTATCTTGCAGACTTTTGTCGTTAGTATTCCTGTCATATAGAAATAGAACATAAGCCATTAAGTGCTTTCATAATAGAGAAAATTGGAGACATACTTGAGAACTCCAAAGCAGACCATTGCTGTCTCCATAATGGGGTAGATTATTCAGACGAGCTCTTTGAGGAGAGCCTGGTGATTGTACTCATTACTCTGGTGGAAAGCAATTAAATGTTAAGATGCTCAGGCCGGCTTGATTGGCTTTAGAATGTAGATTGAGACACGGCTTGAACTTTTGATAAGACTTGAGAACCTAAAATCAGTAGTGTTAAATAAAATAATTCATCTGAGCTGTTGCTGTCATGAAAAGCAACTGCTTGCATGCATTTGAAAACTTGAAACAAATGTCCCCATGTTTGCTGCACTGCTTTTCACATCTTTCTTTTTTAGTATTTAAAAATATATGTTTTAAAGTGTGATTTTTTTTATGGATTTAAGAAATCAAAACCAAAAAAAGTTCTACATTTTAAGAGTGTTTGCATTTCCTCTGTTCTATAATTACACACATTTGTTTTATGTGCTTACTGCTTTTGTGAATAACGCAAATCCACAATTTTATAACTATTTTTGTTATGATATTTAGCTATAGAGAATATGATTAAATAGAGATATGAATAAACACTGGCCAAATTTGGCAAGAAAGGAATGGGTGGGCATAGCAATTGGCTAGGAAAATGATTGACTGAGTCTTCTAGCCTATACTACTGTAACCACTCTGGCAATGTTTGTCACGGGAGCAGGTGCTCCAGGTGCTGACCCTATGGCAGAGCATGCTAAGTGCTTTTCAAGTGTTCTTCTTGTGGTCTTATGTAGTAAGGGCCATTATTATACATAATTTATGGTAAGTAAACTGAGACCAAGAAAGGAGAGATGTCTTGCATAGATTATGGTTAGATAATCTTTTTAAAATTAATCTCTATTCATTCTTGGCACCATTCGGGCCCCTTGGCAACCCAGTGCCAAGCTGCATTGAGACAAGCAAATCTAATGCAGGTGCTTGTTGTATTTTACTTGTACTTTTAGAACCTTGTAGTTAAATTTGTCACCATGCCATTTCCTCTCGCAATGTTTACGTCATCTCATATTATGAAGTTCTGAAATAATAAGAATATAATATCGTAATATTAATTAACCATTTAAGCTTTAGGTCATCTCTGAAACTCATTCAATGAGCACAATAAGAGATAATGTCCTGTGTAAGCACATCTAAGCAAATACCTAGAACATGAGGGCCACCAATCCTACGAACTTGCTTGAAACCTTTGTCTGATTTATAGTTACATGTTTGAACATTGTCAAAGAAACGAAGAGAGTACTTTTAAAATAATGGTGAGATTCATTTTTTCCAGGTTCAAGTTTAGGAATTCTTCGCTTGGAGATGGTAATCTGCATAATAATGAGCACAAGTGCAAAGCTGTGGAGGAAGGACTGGGACCAGAATCAGATCTCCCTTGGGCATAGGCAGCAGGAATTGAAATTTGCTTTGTGCTAATGCAAACTGGAGAAATGTACAGCAGCTGTTGATCAGAAGTGATTAGGAAATTGCAATTTAAGAAGAAATTCTAAGGACGAGACTGAGAAGTTGCTCAGAACACAGTACTCTACTTCGTCTGGGTGGTTTGCATAAAACTATTTCATCCACGATTTATCATAATTCTATTTCAGAACAGCTTTTTCTACTGTCCTATATCATTCAATCATAGAAGCCCTGAGATTTTTATTAATCTAAAATTCAGAATCTTTTAATTGGTTTTTATGTTCATCGGCAGTTTGGCTGTCTCATGTATGTGCCTGATGTTTGTGGAGGACAGAAGAGAGATCCATTGGACCTGAATTTATGGGTGGCTATGAACTGACCCTTGGGTGCTGGAAATAGAACTTGAGTCCTCTAGTACAGAAGCCATTGTTTTGCATCCCCTTTTACTCCCTATGCAGTTTTTTTTAATTTTTATTGGTTATTTATTTACATTTCAAATGTTATCCCCCTTCTTAGTTTCCCCTCTGCAACCCCCCCATCACACATCCTCTCCCTTGTTTCTTTGAGGGTACACCTCCACCCACCCATCCACTCCTTGCTCACCACACTAGCACTCCCCTATGCTGGGGCATCAAGCCTTCACAGCCAAATGCCTCCCTTCTAATTAATAAGGCCATCCTCTGCTACATATGCAGCTGGAGCCATGGGTCCCTCCATGTGTATTCTTTGGCTGGTGGTTTAGTCTCTGGGAGCTCTGGGGGGCCGGGCTGGTTGGTTGGTATTGTTGTGCTTCCTATGAGGTTGCAAACCCCTACAGCTCCTTCAGTCCTTCCCCTAACTCCTCCATTGGGGTCCCCATGCTCAGTTTGATGGTTGGCTGCAAGCATCCTCATCTGTATCAGTAAGACTCTGGCAGAACCTCTTAGGAGAGAGCTATATCAGGCTTGTGTCAGCAAGCACTTCTTGGCATCAGTAATAGTGACTGGGTTTGGTGGCTGCATATGGGATGGATCCCCAGGTGGGGAAGTCTCTGGATGGCCTTTCCTTCAGTCTCTGCTCCAGTCTTTGTCCCTGTATTTCCTTTAGACAGGAGCAATTCTGAGTTGTAAGCAAGCCTTTCCTTTATTGAGTGTCCAGAATTTGATTCCACAGAAATTAGTTCACAATCACTCTGTGACACTTGTAGGAGGTTAGGGTTTTCAAAAATGATTATTATAGTTTCAAATTAGTCTTGCATATTCCATACTCACTCTCACCCCTACCACTTGTCTTTGAATCTCTCTCTCCCATGTTATGTCATGTCTCTTCATTTTGTTTTGTGAACATAATGATTACCCAGACCTATCTCTGTGATTATGTGTTTGTAGTTATCTGTTGCAGCCTATTGGTCTATTTTTCTAATTCAGACATTTATCACTTGATTGACAGTCTGTTCTAACCCAAGATCATGTCACCTTGAGGACCTCCACTTAATTATATCCACAAAGATCCTTTTTCCAAGATCAACTTGCAGGTTCTGGTGTATATCTTTTGAGGGTATCATCATTTGAATCCATCTGTCTATGTGTATTAATGGAGAAAAGCTAGGTCTGATCTGAGTCATTCATACTCTAAACCCAATGCTGTCAATTCTAAAAGCTACTTATGACAAACATGATATTCAGAGTGACTGACATTTGCATAGATGTAGTATAATTATTTTTGAGAACATATATATTGTTGTTGTGCTCTTATTTAGCTTTAACAAGTATAGGTATCGTGACAATAAATTAAGTATGTAAGAAACATGTCCTTTAATTCTTATAACAATGATACAAAGTAAAGATTACTTTAGATTTACAGAGAAAGGGTTCAGTTTTGGTAAATAATATATAAAGGTGCAAATTGGTAAATAACAGTGATTGAATCTGTGTCTTCTTGTTTCACTGTAAAATCCCCTCCTAATATCATCTCAGAACTCATTTTTTCCTTCTTATTTAAGTATAGTCATGTTAGATGTTTTCTAAACTGTTAAAATCTACTTGTTCCGTAATAATTCTCTTTAAACTATCTAGTTTCTTATGGTTGCACCCTTCTGGTTTTGTCCTGTTATCTGGATTCCAATGATGTAAGCTCTCTTGTAGTTTCCTTCAGAAAAAAAAAAGAGCCACTTACAACAAGTCCCTTTAACCTCATCAGTATACCGAATTCCTTCTGTTTCTACTTGAATCAGGATTTCTTATCTTAGAATAGAAAATGACAATGTATCACCTCTTCTTTCAACATTGTTGTAATAGGTTATCAATGAAAATAGTAACAGAATGAATAGAAATAGTAACAGTTAAAGACAGTGAATTTGGAATCCTTTAGATGATCACAGTAAAAATAGTAAGTTTGGAATACTTTAATAATCTGATATAGTGAGGCGATTTTAATACATGAACATTTTAATAAAAAAGTTTTTAATGAGCCTTAGCATGTACTCACTGAGTAAAATATTTGATGCTTAAGCATACAGATCTCAGTGCATATATCTAGCATCCATGTAAATGCTAAGAGCAACATTGAGTTTTATAGCACCAGAGTTTGGGGTTTGGAGAGAGGTAAATAGATCCTTGGGGACTGTTGGCCAACCAGTGTAGCTTACACAGAGGGTTCTAGAGTTATGTGTAAACTTTTCCTGAAATAATGTGGAGAGCAATGGAAGACAGCACTGTCATGACCTTTGTCTCTTACATTGATGGAATGGACACGTGAGTATATTCACATACATACATGTATACACCACACACACACACACACACACACACACTAATTAAATATACAACTAAGTAAATAAATAAATGTAGAAATACAAATCTTAGATGTTATAAGTCAAAACACTTTAAACTTGTACCTATGTTTTGTTTCTTTTCATACTTTCAAAATATATGAATTTTTCAATTTAAAAATAATAGTCTTTTGAAATAAAAAAATCATTTTTCTCTACAAAACTCACACTCCTTTAGTAAATTGAGATATTAATCAAGTCTACATTCTAATTGGAATAGGAAAGAAATAATAAAACAATGAAGAATGTATTCTTCAATGATGTCAATGCCTATGTCTTTGATTCAAGTCAAAATGCATTTGTCAATGGAGCAGGTGTTCCAATGAAAAAGCCCTCCTGTGGCCTCCACCATCTATCTTTAACTTACCTAGCTATACATTTAGTCTTACGTTATATGCCACAATTCAAAAACTGGTATTCGACCTATTGGCTTCTTTAATGTCTTTGTTTATAAATTTCCCTGAGGGTAGTCGTGGTGTTTGGAACGGAAATGATCCCCATGGTGTCATGTTTCAGTGCTTGGCTCCAAGTTGTTGATACTGTTTGGGAAGGGTTAGAAGGTGTGGCCTTGTTGTAGGATCTGTCACTGGATGTGCATGTTTCAAAAGCCCATACCAATCCAAGTTATCTTTCTCTGCTTCATTGTTGTGTCTCAAGATGTGACCTCTACGTTTCTGACCCAGAGTCCTTGGCTGCTTGCCTGTTGCTTTGATCCTGGCCAGGATAGCCTCTATATGGTCTCTTACATCAGACATTCATATACTTTCCCTGTGATTCTCTTCTCATATTGTGATATAACTACTGGTATTGTTTGCTTAATGAAGTCATGGACTCTACCTTCCCTACCTGCAAGTTCCCAGCCTGCACTTGGTACTTGAACACAGTATGCATTGCTTGATTACTAAGTGATTAAAATCTCATGGCTTGAGGCTTTTTTCAATGACTTCTACTTAATTTGTAGTTTCAATTTTTTTATTATGTTATAGTGCTAGGATTAAATTCAGGACCATTCACATGTTAGGTATATCTTTTAACAGTGAGCTATATCCCTAGTCCCAACATCTACTTACTTTTCAATGCATTTCCCCTATAAATAGGAAATCCCCTAGAGCTGGAATTAACACCGCATGTGGATGGAAGTCAAATTCTGGAGCTTGGTCCTCTAGAAGAGGAGAACATGTTCTTGGGGTGGTTTTTGAATATGCTTGGCCCAGGGAGTGACACTATTTGGATGTGTGGCTTTGTTGGAGTAGGGATGGCCTTGTTGGAGGAAGTGTGTCATGGTGGGAGTGAACTTTAAGACCCACATCCTAGTTGCCTGGAAGCTAGTCTTCTAGCCACCTTCAAATGAAGAACTCTCAGCTCCTCCTGCACCATGCCTGCCTGGATGCTGCCATATTCCCACCTTGATGATAATGGATTGAAGCTCTGAACCTGTAAGCCAGCTCCAATTAAATGTTGATTTTCAAGAGTTGTCTTGGTTGTGGTATCTTTTCACAGAAACATAACCCTAACTAAGACAGTTATGAATTACTCAGATGCCTGTAGCCCCTGGAAAATGACTTTTTAAAAATATGTTGTTTGTTTTGATTTACAAATAGTTGATCCAAGAAATTAGATCCCCTGTAGTAGTCAGGTTAAACAAAGACACATGTCCTCTCTTCATTTTCTTTTTCTTCACTATACTGCAAAGTACAATAAGACTTACAGAAAAATCATCTTCCTAATTTCAAAAGATCATATTACCTAGTCTTCTTCACATCAACCTCAGTTATAGCTATAGGCCATTATTTTTAAACAATGTCTGGTTATCTTCTTCTGTCATTTTATTTACCTTGGTAATATAATACCTTTACAATGGACTTTTCATAGAAAGACACTTAATAATGATTATACTCCTTGCCTATAATATTTATCTATCTTCTAATATAATTGAGTTATATTTTTTTCTATTACCAGCAAATGGTCTTTAGAAATATGGGAAGATCAGAGTTCCCAACTGGCTTTGGCGTTAGCATTCATTACCTTATATACTATTATAGCCTTTAATTTTCTTCCTTCTCAGCTAAGTGTGTCCTTCATATTTTTAAAGGCACATCATTTCCCTCATAAAGATAACAATTTCTCATTGGTCTTCTTGTTTCTGCTTTTCATTTAGCTTCAAAACAATGAGACTACTAAGACAAATGCTATTTTACTATAGCTAAGATAAAGAGATATTATTGATTCAGAAATTGGACATCTCTCTGTATCATAGTTTGGCCTCTTTTTAATGTGGTTTAATACCTCATTCCATTTTCATTGACTCTAGGTTGTGAACAAATATCTTCATTGCACAAAGAGGTATACAAATCTTATCCCTGAGAAAAATCACATTTAGTTCAGACCCTGTCAATGTATAGAAAAAATTTGAATTGATTTTGTAACTGTTCTTTGCCCTTTCATATTTTGAATGGATTTGACAAACCTCCATATTTCTTAATTACTTCACTCTGATAAGACTTTTTGGAATTCAACCATTTCCCTAATCTCAAGAAAATTACAATAAAATTTTCTTGCAGATTTCAAAACTCACCTTCTTTTCAAGATCATTAAGGGAAGTATCGAATCAAAGGCCTAAGGTTCTGGATCCTGGACTGGCCCTGGTAATTAACCTCTTGGCTTCTTGAGAATTTGAAACTTATTTGCACTCAATTTCTACCATGTAACCTGTTTTGAATGGCTTAGGGCCATCCCCAGGTGGGTAGAGGCCCCTGAACAAATCATTTTGCAATCTCATTGCTTAACAGTTTTATTCATTTGAACTCCTGTGAAAGTTAATATAAAGGACATTTTAAAGTGTAAAAGCTCCCAGGAGGGAAGTGTGAGGAAGGCTATTGTTTATAGGGAGCAAGTCTCCTTCCAACCTGCCCTTCAGTGCCTGCTCCCACTCCCACCTCCACCCTCCACCCCCACCTCTGCATCACAACTTACACTACTTTGAGAGCTTGTTAAAAATGTAAATGTGTGTGTCTCCTTGAATTTCTTAGGTTGAAATCTAGCATGGCTTTGTTAAATCACATTCTAGTAAAAGAGACATTTAGATGAATTCCAGTTGCCTTAACTTTTACTGAGATTATATTTCAAAGATCAGAGGCAGCAGAATCAACTAGGGTATTATTAGATGTGTGGAATTCAAGGCCGCTTCAGACCACTGAGTCAGGTCTGAATATTGGGGCCATTTTAGATTACTGATACACTCTCAAGTTCACAGAGAAATGACAGCATAAGAAACAATGAGCTCATTATATAGTAACTGCTATAAATTTCATTTCCTCATTAAGTCCCGTGCCTCCAAAATTAGTTTCTTTTTCTTGATGTAGGTTCTGGCCTAACTGGACAGCCTGCATGTTTCTGGGTATCAAGCAGTTTGCCAGACTTAAAATCCTTGCATGACAGAATTTACTACCCTAGGACATTATGTTTAACTTCATGTTATAACTTTAAAAGGTTGAAGTAGAGATTAGTAACTTGTCTTTTTTTTTTTTTTTTTT